>NC_056728.1:155800236-155845236 GCF_019279795.1 Protopterus annectens | reverse complement strand
GCTTAAAAAAGCACAGTTTAAAACATACGTTCTGTTTCCTGCCAAGCTTAAAATCTTCCTTCCTGATGGTCCTAAAATTTTCGATGACTTAGACTCTGCTTTACTGTTTATCAAAAAAAAATAAGATTTTGGATAAAATAGAGGAAATGGAATGGGCTAGTTCTTCATTAAAGAGACTGGCAACTGAAACTTCGTGGAAGACTTCAGAGAAGAAGAAGAGACTAAAAAACAAATGATTTGTTCTATGTTTTTTTTTTCTCTCATCATTTTATTTCATTATTAATCTTTTTAAATATAGTTCCTGCATTTCCAAGAAGCCACAAATATTTTGAAAAAGATTTAATCAAAGTTATTCTCTGTGTGCAAAGAAATGTTTTGTTTCATAACCAGTCAAAATATCTAAAGATTTAATGGCAAGCTATGATTCAACTTGTTTCTCTTTCTGAAAAGGAGAAGTAAGGTCAGTAATTTGATACATTTTTTTTCTTTATCTTTTTTTTTTCTTCTCCTTTTCTTCTTTTCTTTGTTTAAACAATGACATTCTATTTAGATTATGTAGTGGGTAAAGGGTGGGGGAGGGCAGGGAGAGAAGAGTAATGAAAATATGATTAATAGAATAATAACATATTTATTCCTTGTAAAAAAGTTTATATGTTCTTCAAATGCTATTCCTAATTATACTTTCTTGATTATACTGCTTATGCTTGTTTGTAAATAATCTGTCATGCTTTAACTAATAATAATTAGAACTAAATAATAGTAAATAATATGTTTTATTTTAACTCTATTAATATAAACAGTAAGTAATATTCCATTGTATATACTTCTTATAGCTTTCTCTTACATTTTTTTTTATTTCTGCCTTACACCCTTTTATTTTCTACTCTCTTTTTCTTTTCTTTATTAATATATAGAAATGCTTTTGATCATATAGACACAGTAAATAATAAGATTTGCATAAAATTGAGTTGGGACAAAAATATTGAGTTTTATTACTTATTAATAATTTTGGGCTGAATTTCACTTACATAGAGGCTGTAATAACATGTAAAATACATTGTGAAGGTTTTGTCATGTTTAGATGCATTTACACTGCTAAATGAATGTTTGTCACTAGTTTTTAATAAGTTTCCCGCCAAAATGTTAAGAGAGACAATCTGGGATGTGGGCTGTCTCATGCACAATGTCCATGAGCTACTTCAAAAGCTTCAACTCTCAGAATTCTCACAGAGAAGCTGAAAGCAGTTAGTCTAACCTTTGACCTAGATATCACACTGACACATCACAGATTCAGGAAGAACTCTCTACCAGGAAATAGAAATGATGCAAATGCGACTATGTGAAGGAAAATGAACTCTTTAACATCTAAATGTGAGTTATTTTATATAATTACTT
Source organism: Protopterus annectens (assembly GCF_019279795.1). Taxonomy (NCBI): domain Eukaryota; kingdom Metazoa; phylum Chordata; order Ceratodontiformes; family Protopteridae; genus Protopterus; species Protopterus annectens. The sequence continues at coordinate 155,843,841 of NC_056728.1, read as the reverse complement.
AAATATCTATGTTATAATTCATAAAATATGTCAGTTATAATGAGTTTAAATTATACAGTTTCTTGTAGTAAGTAAATGTCTTATTTTAGAAGGCATAGAAAATGAAACATTTATTCAAGTGTTTTTGAAAATCTACTTAACAGCAGCATAATAATCTGTGTTAAAAACTTATGTTCCAAACATATACATTACTATAACTCATTTAATTCATCTGATTGACAAGCATAAATAATTTTATAACTCTATTCTGGAAGAAATTGTCATGTGATATATTTTAAAGCAGTAGTATAGCATGGTTGTAAAATCTGGTTACTAAAATGTGTTTGCTGTACATTATTTTGTATAAAGCAGACAGATTTATTGTAGGGACAGCAAGTAGGATAGTGCTCAGCAAGGACACAACTCAGTGAGATCATATATATATATATATATATATATATATATGTGTGTGTGTGTGTGTGTATGTGTATGTATATATATATATATATATATATATATGTGTGTGTGTGTGTGTATATATATATATATATATATATATATATATGTGTGTGTGTGTGTGTGTGTGTGTGTGTGTGTGTATGTATATATGTATATAAGTGTTTCTGAGAATCTGCATAACTATGCAGTATGATTTATAACAATTTCTATGAATACAATATTTTATTCTATTGACAATAATGAGTTTGAGTAAATGCTCATATACAAGCAATTCAAGTTTTTTTTTGGAAGCTGTTAATTGCATTTACATGACAGAAAATAGATGCATCTTAATATATGTAATGTCTGAATCATATTAGCCAAAGTTTTTGATTTAAATGAATGTTAGAACTTATTTTTCTCTCATCTTGATTTCTAACATCAAGATTATTTGAATGCTATTTGAATACAAGTGTTTTATATTACATAGATGTATATAGTAGTATGAACAGTTTTAAAAAAAAAGGTTTATTTTAGTTTATATGATGCTGTTTTACCAAATGTGTAGTCTTGTTTTGCTAGATAATTGAATTGAAAACTGTTAACCTCAGTTAAATATAACTAGGATTAAATTGATAAGGTGGTAGCTGAGGTACTGCTGCTTAGGGTAGGGGTTAACTTGAGTGGTAAATACTACTCTAAGTTGGAGTTTATAACTCCAGGCTGGATGCAAGGTTTAATCCTTACATTATTTTCACTTGTTCATTGTTATTTGTATATAGTTTTGACATCCACAATATATTTTGTACATTCATTGTCACTACAAACAAAATTGAATCCTATACAAAATCCCATAAGAGATTCAATAAATACAGCTATATTTAAAGGTACACCTAAAGGAGGAGATGTAACATTACTTATCTTGTTATTTGTTATTTTGATCATAAGATTCTTAAGTTTTAAAAATGCCAAATGACATCTTTAAAAGGAATATCTTTAAACATTAATGGATTGAGTAATCCGTGTAAAAGGGCAAGCCTAATAAGATACATTAATTTACATAAGGCCAACTTAATCTTCCTGCAAGAAACCCATCTCTTGAAAAAAGATATTGATAAACTAGCCACAAACAAATATACAGTATTGGTTAGTTCAGAGCACACTCAGAAAAAAGAGGAGTGGCTATTTTATGGAATAAAAGTATGCCCATTCCTAAAACCATTAAGTCTTATCAGGATGACAAAGGAATGTTTTGTATGGTTACAATACAAATTAATGGGAAGACTTACACTTTAATGTATATTGGATACCTGGAATTGGTATTAATACAGTGAAACATCATCTTGATAAGATCATATCATTCTCTATAGGAGACATTATTTTAGCTGGTGACTTTAATTGTATACTACATGAAAGTGATACTACCACTATAGGGAAAAGAAGAATTACATCTAATGCAAAACATTTAAATGATTTTGCTAATTCTTATCATTTGAATGATCTTAATAATCAGATAGATTCAAAATCATTACCATACACCTTTTTTTCTAACAGATACAAAACTTATTCAAAAATAGATAGGGTCTTTATTTCTAACCAGATGGTAACAGATTTAATTAATTCCAAAATCATTTCATGTCCTATATCTGATCATAATTCAATTGTTTTTGAATTCATGATAAAAAATACTCATAATGTTCAGATCAAAAGGATACCAGCATACTTAACTCAACTAAAAGACTATAAAGAATATATACTTTCAGAAGTAAAACATTTTTTAGACATAAATAATACTCCTGAAGTCTCCATTGTTTATGTTTGGCATGCCTTAAAATCATATCTATATGGACAAAGTATCAGATGATATAATAATAAAAGGAAATCTTGGGATAAGGAATTGTTAGATATTCAAAGTAAATTAGACTCTTATAAACATAATAATAAAGAAAATGTTATGGACAAGAAAGTTATTGAAGAAATAAACAAACTAAATGAGAAATACAAAGAAATTTTAACTCATAAAGTTAAAATAACTTTAGAGAAATACAAGTTTTGTCTTATTCAATAAGCCCCAAATACTTACATAGACTTAAAATAAAACAAAAGGTTGAATAAACAAAACCATATCAAAGAAATCTTTTCTCTAAGGAAAAGAAGAATGTTTCTAATATACCAGAAATACTAGATGAATTTAGAAATCACTTTCACAAAATTAACCATAATAACATTAACATGGAACCTAAAGATAAAATAACGGAGTTTATAACCACAAACATGAATAAAAAGCTTAATAAACAACAGATTAAACTATTGGATAAGAGTATTTCATATACAGAAGTTATTACACAAATAAATAAGCTTAAATCAAACAAAGCACCGGGTAATGATGGTATTATACCAGAGATATATAAAATCCTTTCTAAAAGTACATATTCATTAATACATAAGGTTTTTATTTTGGCCCAAACTGAGTTAATAACCCCCCCATCTTGGCAATATACATTTATTTAGCCAATTTTAAAACCTAATAAAGATCCAACTAGATGTTCTTCATATCTGCCCATCTCATTACTTAATGTTGATTATAAAATGTTTATGAGTATTTTTGCTGATAGATTGAAGACAATCATTCCCGGCATTATAGATATAGATCAGACAGGCTTCATTGTAAATAGAAATACTTTTGATAATATAAGAAGAACTTTAACATTAATAGATTTTGCAAATAGGAAAAAGAAAGATTTAACACTTATTAGTCTTGATATAAGTTCAGCATTTGATTCAGTAAGTTGGGACTATCTGTTTACCTTAATGAAGTGCACAAATTTCTCAGATGCATTTGTAAATCTAATTGAGCATTTATACAAAGGAATGTTGGCTTATATTAAGGTAGGAACATATGTTTCACAAAAATACCCATTCTTAAAGGTACAAAACAAGGATGTCCACTTTCTCCACTATTATTCACTTTAGTAATGGAGCCTTGGGCTAATTTGATCAGAAACAGTACTGACATAGAGGGTTTTGAAATAGATGAAAATACAACATCCAAAATTCAACTTTTGCAGATGATGTTCTAATTACATCAGCAGGATCTAATTCTTCTATGCAGTCTCTATTTGATAAAATGATCAATTTTAAAAGTATTTCTGGTTTAATATTCAATGAAGAAGAAACTAAAATACTACCTGTATATACACGAAAAATATTCTCATTAGTGATTTTACTAAATATGTACCCAATTCAGGTCAGATAACTTATTTAGGTATAATACTATCTAAAGATATTAAATCTATTATATATAATAATTATAATACCTGTTTTCTTAATATACAAAATCTTTTTAATACCTGGAATAATATGTTTTTACTATGGAGGAGAGACTTACAATTATTAAAATGATAATATTCCCCAAGATTTTATACTTAATACAATCAATAATACTTCCACCTACAAAAATAATTATCAAGAAACTGAATACACTAATGTTAAATTTCCTATGGGCACCTAATAGACCTAGGATTGCATTAAAGAAACATACTAATAGCTGGTCTCAAGGGGGTATTTCTTTTCCAGACTTTAATTTATATACTATCTCTTCTATTGTAAAAGTTATTACTTTATTAATAGATCAGTCATATGTCGCAAAATGGAAAGATTATTGGGAGCTAATTAGTATGCACTTCATGAAAATCTCCTTAACACATAAAATATGATTGTAAATAACTACATGTTATGGTTACTAAAGGAATTTTGTACTTCACCTATTACACCTAAACATATGGTTTGTTACTCATTAAATATTATTATTAGCTATCATATCTTTATATTCATGCACCCTAAGTATAGGGAATGGAATTTTATTGTATTCCCTATAATGTATACTCAGGGTATGCTTTTGTCATCTACTTCTGAAGGAACTCATTTAGCTATAGATAATGATCTAAAGTACTGGTATCAGTTGATATCTGATAATAAAGTTAAAAATCTAGATTTCTTAAAACAAGAATTTGATCTAAGAGAAACTTGCTGGTTAGAGGTTCAGACCTTTAGACAACATCTCATTAATAAAATAGATCTAATGTCTATAACAGTTAAAGAATCTATTCCAACACTGATTGATTACTTGATATTAAATTTATAACATAAAGTTTCTGATAAAGGTAAACTTTCATACATACATAAAATTATCAGACAAGAAACTTTTTACAGTGTAGATGCATACTGGAATTATTTCACTTCTATTAATGGGGGCCCACCAAATCAACAAGATAAACAATATATATTGGAATCTGCTTATATAACTATGTCTTCCATTGTCTGGAGACTTTATACATGGAAATTTTTACATAAATCTTTTTATACACCTTTGATGATAAATAAAATAAATAAAAAAGATAATTTATGTAAGAGATGTAATGTAGAAATTAATGCTGACTGGGCTCATATGTTTTATGACTGTATAAAATTGAAAGAATACTGGAAGTCAATTAATGAATTTTTGCAGGCTCTTTTTACAGATAATTTCATTATTTCTAAATCCCTTATATTATTCAACAAACCTGTACCTCAAAGTGTTAAAAAGGATAAGCTTCCCTTGTTATGGTCTATTCTAGCAGTGGCTAGGAAAATAATAACTAGAAATTGGATTTCAGATACACCTCCTTCGTTCAATGAATTTAAAAATGTTATGAATATAGTGTGCCATATGGAAATAAACACAATTAGGACAAGAACAACTAGAAAAACATCTTATTATATTGTATGGGATAATTTACAAAATTTGTTAAAAAAATTCTAATTTCAATAGCATGGTATTTTAGTTTAATTAATTGATCTGATTGTAGTGGATGTCTTTGTAAATACTTTAGTTGTTTTGTTGAATATTATAATAATACCTATTTTTAATTACTTGTATAAAATTGTTATGATATTTCTCTTATATGTTAAAACAATAAACCTGTTTTGAAAAAAAAAGGAAACAAATGGTGATGTTAGAAATATGTCCTCTTTCTTTAAAGTGTTGTTGTTGCTAGTATCTTGGTCATGAAATGCATTTTTCTGTGTATTAGACAGCTTCAAAAATCATCTGTGATGAGGGAGATTCAGAGAATTGTGTGAAGGAGTAAATCAAGCTTGAAAATGGGGACATCCAAAAATAGGAACATCCTAAATCAGGCTTGAAAATAGAATGTTCCCCCAAAATAGAGACTGTTGAGAGGTCTGAAAAGTTTGAGATTTAGGACAGTGCTCTGTAGAAAGAGAAAGAGTTTGGATGATGCTAGGTTATTTGACCAGAGAGAGAGAGAGAGAGAGAGAGAGAGAGAGAGAACACCTGCATCGTCCCTGTGACTTCAGGTGAGCTTTTAGTGGTGGTAAGAATATTGGGTAGGAGGTGGTCTTTGGGAGACATTCCCCATAGTTTGGGTCCAAGGACTGAGAAGACATGGTCTGTGTACTCAGGTCTGATTTGGGAAATTAGGATCTGATCTGGGTAAGACTTCTTACATTATATAATGGTATTTCTGTGAATAATTTTTAGAAGGGAGAAAGACTCATTAATGAGCTTGAATTATTTATTTATTTATTGACATTTGTTGACCGGGAAAAGTCCACTGGGTCAGAATAACCCATTTTCAGTGGAGGCCCAGGGAGAAAAGCTCAAGAAACAAATTAAAAATTACTACAGCAAACAGCTAAACAAAAATTATTATACAACAGGATAAGATTTACAGTAGTAAGATACCATACAAATATAAGTAGCATTTCTTAGTCATAGAAATATGTAGAATACAATGTCATTATGCAGTGAAATATTATTTCACTGCATAATGACATTGTACTCTGCATATTTAAATTATTATAGGTCCCAGGTTCTAGTATTGTTGAAGAAACAGGAGCCAAGACAATCTGGTCTCCAATGGCACAGTAAATGAGACAGAGATTATCTACAGTGGGTTCGTCCTTTGTTATAAGGAAGTCTAGATGCAGAATACAAGGTAGGTTCAATTGTCCTAGTATAGGAGTTGTCTATTTAGCTGAGTGTTCCCACTGCCCAGTCTTCTATGTCAGTAAAACCGACAGAAAACTACAAGAGCATATTTACGAGCATCTATACGCTATTAGGAAGGGTAAGGTGGAGAACGCTCTAGCAAAGCATGTAAAGGAACATCCTTTACATTCATTTTCCTTTTTGGCCATTGACCAAGTTCGATCGGATGGCAGGAGAGGAGCTGATTCATTAATCCTCGAAGGGAGAGAACTGATTTGGCAACTTTGACTGGATGCCTGCCATCATCCGGGCATCAATGACAGATTATCTATATCATGTATATTGAAACTTAAAAGTTTAACTAGATAGTATCCATTGTACCTGTTGATTTTCATTATGGCATACATACACATGTAAAATATAGACAACAGGGCAGTTTTAATTATAAATATATACATATATATATATATATACATATATATATACATATATATAAATAAACAGATAGTTTAATGTTATTTAACTGCACAATAGTTTTCGGTAGCAGTTGTTTGTAGTCGGTAGTAGCATCAGATGAGCAAAACACCCAGGGTTTATCGATGGTATTTTTATTTATTTATTTTATCTATTGTATAACTTGACATCAAAATTCTATTATCTACATTTCATTAAATTTAACAATATGCTTGCTTATCAAATATGTAACATCTACTAATTTTACATGTTTTTAATTAGTTTCAGGTTCTTTTTCTGATCACTATAATGTTATTGAGAAGTTTTTAATGTATTTAATGATATTTTGTACATTTTTCTATAGCTAAGGTATGTGGGTATTTAAGGGGTAGTGATTGAGTGACGTTTCCGTTTCCATCCTTTTTTGGAGCTTTCTGAGGAAGTTGGTGTATTGTAACCGACGAAAAGCTTGGGAGAAGCTTAAATCTAATAAAACTTGTTCTTTTTATATTTTGGCGTCTTGGAGATTTATTTTGGAGTTCTTGAGGGATGGAGGAGTGTCGTGCATCTTATCCCTTTCACTAGTATTTGTCCCTAGTATTTCACATTCATGTACAGTAGCTCCTCTGCCACAGTATACTCATAAGGCAGAGTTGATACAACTAGGTCTCTACCGTGTGGACCACAGATTTTTGCATACAACAACCACTTTTTTACAGTTTACGTTTTATTATAACCCTGACCAGGTCAATTATCTTGATGTAACAATTTTAAAAAATAAAATTGATAAGCAATATGAATCTAGGATTTTTAGAAAAAAGTGTTTCTCAAATTCATATGTACATTTTGAGAGTGACCATCCATTGTATTTAAGAAGGAATATTATCAAAGGCCAAATGATCAGGGCTTCACGTATGACTAGTGGTAATGATGGCTGTTTTGAAGAAATGGAAGTTATACAAAACCTATTTATGGAAAGAGGATACCCATTAGGACTCATTAAGAATGTCAAGAGAGAAGTCCTAAGAAAACGGAATATTCAATTTCCCCCTCTTTTGACTAACAACCAGAATACCAGTACGGTAGGGATTAACTTTAGGAAAACTAAGACTAATGTCATGGAGGGCGGTGATATACCCCGTTTAACACTTACATATTACAAAGGAATAGGCTGGTTACAGAAGGGGATTAATGAGGTTTGGAAAATTTTCTCTAGAATGAGTAAGGATTGTTCTATATTTCAACAACCATTGAGATTTGGTTATAGGAAAAATATTAATTTTAAAAAAATATTTGAGAGGAAAAACCCTTTAAATATGAGTGGAACGCAACAAAAGGTGGGGACACACAAATGTGGTAGGTGTGCGCAGTGTTTTTTTGTCCTAAGGGAAAAGGAACTTTTTTTGAGGGGCACAGGTCTAAAATTGAGAAGTAATGGTTATTATACCTGTTATACTCAGGGAGTGGTCTATTTGGCCCACTGTTTGACCTGTGGAAATTATTACGTTGGAAAAACTGAACGTAAGTTGAGACAACGTATTTATGAACATATAAGGGACATAAACAAGAGGAACGACAATAATGCACTGTTTAGACACACCACCACATGTGTGAATGCTAACATCAAGTTTTGGGTTCTTGAAGAAGTTAAGAGAGGGGATAGGGGAGGTGATTGGGAATCCCTGTTGGAATATAGAGAGTTAATTTGGCAGCTTAGACTGGATGCCTGTGGCCATAGGGGGATGAACGATCACCTCTCTATTAAACCTGCATTGAAACTCCTAGCAAATAACCCTAAAAGGAAATAACATGAATATGAAGTTTTTTTCTCTTAGAAGACCATTTGAACAGTTTTTGACTTCTTAGCAGTAATAGTTTGATTTTATTGCATTTTAATCGGAAATTGTATTTAATTATTTATATATACATATATTTATATATTTATTTATTTATATATTTATATATTTATACAATGTACATTTCATATACATATATATATTTTATATTTTTATTTTTACTTATATGTATTTATATATAAAATATAATATTAAGATTTTTTAATTGTGGTTCCTACTACCTTTGATATATTGAATGACTTACATATCTATATATATCTGCATTTAGTGACATTACACTACATCAAGAGGATTTGGATATGGTCAGAATTGTACTTGTACTTTTATATTTATATTTGTACATTTATTTTTATTAAGTAAATTTCATGAAGCACTTTTGAATTATAGCATATGTGTTTTACATTACTTTATATGTTTTTTTATTCAATGCACACTATATATATTTTAATATATAATTTGTTTTATATTCATATTTTACAACAAGTATGCATTATTTGTTACTAGTTACTGGTAATGTATTATTTATTTACCTAGTAATAAATAATTTTATATTTGAAATAAAAGAGGTTTAGTCATGTGACAATATTCTGATACCAGGGAGAATGTGGTCATGGTCAGATTTCATTGAAGTTACTTTTTGTAACAATTGTGCAATTATGCAATTATTTAATTAATCTATTACCTAAAACGTATTTAAGGCAATTGTTTATTTCAAATGATGGATTCTGATGAAGTCTATATGTTGTAGATGAAAGCGCTCAATCCCAGTCTCGTCTATGTAGCTGTGTTAGTTTTGTATGTCTATTAAATATATATAATTTTAATTATCACTTTGTGCATTGGATTTTTACGTTTTGGTGGAATTGTGCAACTGTACCAACTACTATCGTTTTGGAATTATTTCCTATATTGGTTTGGAGTTGTTTGGAGGGCAGCCCTTTATGGTATAGCCAGCGGAGGTCTCTGGATCTTTTTTCGTGGACCACAGATTTCTTATTTACAATGGCCCCTCTTGGCACAGCTGGAACTACTTTTTCTCAGCAAACACTTCCACCCTCCCTTTAACGTTTTCCTTGCTGCAGTCCATCCCTATTCCTCCTCTACCTTCTTTTGGGATTAGTTTAAGAGGGCTTCATCCACCGCTTTTCACAATCTCCTGTAGTGAAAAGAGAGTATCATCTTCACTGCATGGATGTGTACAGGCAGCTCAGGTGCTGAATACAGTGAACAAAGTATATAGAGCATCACTTTATTCTTGTTGAGATGCAAGGGCAAAGAAGGTTATAAAACAATACCTCTCAAAATGGGCTTTTTAATTGCATTGTCTTGTGTTACGTCCACTACAAAACAAGCACTGCAAAGTCAACCTAAAGCAAACTCCATCAAAGGATCTCTGTATTCTGTTTTCTTCCATAACACCCATTGTGATCAGCATTACATATAAACTGTATACTTCTAACCTTAAAAGCAGCATAACTGTTTAACTCATTACGCCTGTTTGGTCTGGAATCTCATGCCTCTAGCAACCTACACACATTTTGCATTCCAGGGCCTTTTCTGCAAAATAGATTTAAAAAGCATAAGATTAACAAATTAAAATATTTTGTGAACTGTAAAAATTATTAAAACTGTACAAATAGCAAAGTTATCTGCAAGAAGTATTCTATACAGTGATAATAGTCAGTACATTCCTAATTGTTCCATAAATACAATAATATATTATAACTGACACAAACCTAGGATTATATATTTTTTTGCTGAACTTTCACAAACAAATTGTCATAGCTTGGAAACTGCACAACCTAGACATATATTGTTTGAACATTTTTGTTAACTAGGATTAAGTGCCTCAGTATGCTTTGTGTACCTCCAGTATCCGTGCCAAGGTATGCCTCATGTACCTCCAGTATCAGTGACATGCTATACTTCATGTACCTCCAGTATCGGTTCCCAGGAATACCTCATGTACCTCCAACCTCCAGTATTAGTGCCAAGGTGTGCTTCATGCACCTAGAATCTCCAGTATCTGTGCCAAGGTATGCCTCATGTACCTCCAGTATCAGTGCCAAGGTATGCCTCATGTACATCCAACCTCCAGTATCAGTACCAAGGTATGCCTCATCTACCTCCAGTATCAGTGCCAGGGTATGCTTCATTTACCTGCATCCTCCGATATCAATGCCAAGGTATGCTTCATGCACCTCTAGTTTCCAGTATCATTTCAGAGATGCATCTCATTAGGTGTGCCATTTCTGTACTGATATTTCATCACTGCACTGTATGTCAAGCATAATGCAGTCTGTGATGCCCATGCACTGGCCCAGCAATCAAGGAGCCCCAATCCTCACCACTAACACCAGCGAGTGTGCGTCCATATAGGAAAAGGATAGTAAATACACACACAGTAAGGTACAATTTCACTTAAGAGCACACAGAGATCACAGTCAGTCTGGGGCTGGTTTCTCCCTTTTTCTCCAGATCCCCAATAAAACTCCCCACTGGCACAGCTATAGGGTCCAGATCTCAGCCTAGTGGGCAAGCTAAAACCTCCAGCACCCTCTCTGTCCAACCAGTGCTTCCTGTCCCTCCCCAAGTAGCTGACACACACACACACTTTGAGATAGAGTTATATACAACCACACAGACACTCCTGGGGAAGGCTGGCACAGGTTCTCCAGCTATGCCCTTTTTACCCAAACTATACGGTAGAAATCACTGCCACCACCCACTAATATTCATCAGCTACTAAAATGGCCCTTATCAAAGGGTGTCCAATTGTTACTGTGCAATATTATTATCTAAATGGTAAGTGCAACTGAACAGTCAAGGCTTATTTGGAGTGTCTCTGTACAGTATCACTATATATATATATATATATATATATATATATGTATATATGTATATATATATATATATATATATATATATATATGTGCACATTACACACAATGACATATCCACTAACCTTAACCCAAACCCTAAGGTCCGACACTACTGCACACACCCTACCACCTAACCTAACTCACCCACCCCTAAACCTAAAGACTGTCACCCTAACCCAAAACATAAAGCCTGTCACCACCACCCTACTCTAAATATAACTCACTAAACACTATCACACACTTACCCAACACTCTAACCCAAAATCCTAACCGACACTAAAATCCTCAATATCGCCTCCTAAATCTGTCACTATCGCATTGCCGTCTTTGTCGGCAAATCACCTTTTCGATCAACTTGCTTTTCGGTCCTTTCGTCTCAGACTTCTGCGTGTCGGTGAAGTGTCGGTTTGGTTATTTAAAGTAGACCCATATATATATATATATATATATATATATATATATATATATATATAGGAACACTACTAAATCTTGAACTTTTGAAATCTAGAATTTCAAAAGCTCGAGACCATGTAGCCGAAATTGCACATTACCGAAAGACCAGAAGCGCGAAATTCAAAATCCCGATGGTAAGGGATTTTGAGTTAGCACTTCAGGTGCTGCGGTTCAGGTAAGTAGGTGTGTGTAAGTGTGTTTGTGAGGGGCTTTAGTGTGTGTGTGTGTGTGTGTGTGTGTGTGTGTGTGTGTGTGTGTGTGTGTGTGTGTGTGTGTGGGGCTATAATGGGTGGGTGTGAATTTGCCTTGTGTGTATGTCTGTGCGATCTCGGAGTTGGAATATTAAAGTTGGGGTGTGGGGGCATAGCCCCACATGGGGTGCAGGGGCTGAAGCCCCCTGCTTATCTTTAGTGTAGGGTGGTTTGTTTGGTTATGGGGGGAGGCTGTGTATATGTTTGTGTCTGTGCTGTATGTATGTAGTACTTTCGCGATTTTGAATTTCGCGCTTTTAAAATGTCGGTAATGTGTGGTTTAGGGATTTTAGTCTCGGTATTGTGGGCTTCGGGATTGTGTAGTTTCAGTATTAAGTAGTGATTCCATATATATATATATATATATATATATATATATATATATATATATATATATATATGTATATATGCAATGTACTCTAGAGCTTAAATTATCTCTACACAAAAAAGCCACAGTTGAAAGGTTTAAAAATATTTAATAATAAATAATAAAAACACAAGGCAATACTTCTTAATACACAGTACTAGTCAAGAGTTCAGAGATCACAGAGAAATACTTAAAATAATACAGTAGAAAAGTTCTGACATCAATACAGAAAAAAATACTAATCTCCTTATTTCCTAGCTATATCTACGAGAAAACCCAGTTCTAAAATAAACTTATGTATAGAGCAAGACAGTGCTGGTGATGTTGGATGTTCTCAAGATAAATGCTCAAATGTCCTCATTCTTTCTCTCCTTAAGTTGATAACACAGTACCACTGATTCATTTCAGATTACATCATTTCTTTCTGGTTCCCAGGCTAACAGAACTCAGATGTTAATAGCCCTTTTGATCTTGCAGCTGGTCAGGAGGTCAGAGTAATAAAAGAAATTATACATGTAAATTCTAGCTATTAACACTGGCCTCAAAACAATAGGCAGAATGCCTCCGTCTAGACATCTTGTCCCCGAGGTTTAGATAAGTCAAGCATTGTGAAATTTTTTTATCATCTTTGTTACAGTAGAGTGCACTGTTGTTACATTTTTGCAGTTCCACATCTAACAGCATTTTCTTCCATTTAAGAGAACAAGCCTGTGGCTTATATTAATATTTACAAATGACAGAATTATCTACAAAATTCTGTCTGACTAGGCTGGCAGCCTTCACCTATCTTCACACATCTCCCCCCCTGGAAAACGCAAGCTAGTTTTTCAAGTGAACCTTGAGAAACGTTGCTTGAGAAGGCTAGGTCTATCTGAGTATACCTTACCCCATTCCCTGTCTTGATAGCCCATCTGCATTGGCATTGCTAATCCCACTGCAGTGCTGTACTCACATATCATATGCATGCAACCCTAGGCTCCATCTTATGTTAGGGGATCGTGATCTGTCACTACAGTGAATTTTCTTTCATACAGTTAAGGCTGAAATTTCTGCAGTGCCCATACTATGGCTAGACATTCCTTTTCTGCAGCTGCATAGCATTCCTCCCTGGGGTGGAGCATATGACTGAGAAAAAATACTGGGTGCTCTTCTCCCTCTGAAGAAATCTGGCTAAGTACAGCCCCCACCCCATGGTTCGAAGCATCCACCTGCACAACAAATTATTTGCTGTAATCTGGACTGGCTAACACAGGGGGTCCTCCCAAGGCTTCTTTAAGCTTCTGAAATGCCTGCTCACATGCTGGGGTCCACACTACCTTATTTGGCCTGTTCTTCCTTGTCAGGTCTGTGAGGGGAGCAGCTATGGTACTCTAACTGGGGACAAACTTTCTGTAGTACTCTGCTGTCCCTAAGAATGCCCTCACCTGCTTTTTGGTAACAGCTGCAGGCCATGCCTGAATGGCATCTACTTTGGCAGGTTCTGGCCTGATCTTACCACTCCCCACTCTATGTCCCAGGTAGGAGACCTCCTGTCCTACCCACCTGACATTTGCTGGGCTTAATGATCAACCCTGCCCTCTGTAGTCTGCCCAGCACCTCCCTGACATGTTGAAAGTGATCTTGCCAGAAATGGCTGTAGATGGCAATATCATCTAGATAAGCAAGGGCCAACTCTCCTGCTCCTGCTAGGATATGATCTACCAGCCTCTGGAAAGTCACTGGGGCATTCTTCATCCCAAAGGGCATCTTTGTGAACTCATACAAGCCAAAAGGAGTCACAAAGGCTGACTTCTCTCTAGCACTGGGAGTCAAGGGCACCTGCCAATAACCCTTGGTAAGATCAATGGTTGTAAGATACTTAGCCCCACCCAGCTGCTCTAGGGCCTCATCTGTCCTAGGCATGTGGTAAGCATCTGACTCTGAGTGACTATTTAATTTCCTGTAGTCCACACAGAACCTGGTGCTGCCATCCTTCTTTGGTACCAGCACCACTGGGGAGGCCCAAGGACTGTTGGACTCTTGAATTACCCCTAGGTCCAACATCTCCTGTATCTCCTCCCTCAGAGTCTGTTTGACTCTCTCATGCAACCTATAAGGGGCCTGCCTGTTAGGCTTTTGGGGTCCTGTATCCACCTAGTGCTGCACCAGGTGGGTGCACCCTTGTTTCCCAGTGAACATATCCCCAAACTCTTGTAACACTGCTCAGATTTCTTGAACCTGGGTAGGAGATAGCTGCTGGGACATTGCTACCCCTTACACTGAGGTGTCAGTCCGAGTCTTACTGAAGAGATCAGTCACAAGATCTCCCTCAGACTCCTCCTGCAATCTGCTGCAAATGCTCAGCACAAGCGCCTCCCGATCATGGTAAGGTTTCATCATGTTAACATGGTACAATTTGTGCCCCTGCCTCCTGCCTAGCAGTTCTACCATGTAGTTAACATTGCTTACCTTTCTTACCACTTTGTAGGGTCCCTCCCAAACTGCTTGCATCTTGTTGTGTCTGACAGGAATGAGAATCATTACTTGCTGCCCTACAGCATACTCTCTAGCTCAAACATTCCTGTCATACCATACCTTTTTCCATTGTTGGGCTTCTGCTAGGTTCTCCTGGGCCAAACCCATGAGTTCCCTGAGCCTTGTCCTGAGATTTGGGACATATGCCACAACAGACTCCTTGTGAGATTCACACTCACATTCCCACTCATTACGATTTAAATCGAGAGGTCCCCTGCCCATACAGCAACTCAAAGGGTGAAAAACCTGCGGATTCCTGGGGAACCTCTCTGTAAGCAAACAACAGAGGGGGCAAATATTTGTCCCACTCCCTCTTAAACTGGTCTGCAAATGCCTGTAGCATGGATTTGATTTTAGAGTTTAACCTCTCAATCAGACCATTAGTCTGCGGCTGGTATGGGGTGGTCTTCAGGTGCTTCACCCCACAGTACTTCCACAGACAAGCCAGCAGGTCTGACATGAAATGGGCACCTCTGTCAGTCAGTATTTCTTTTGGGAAAACTACCCTGCTGAAAATCTCTAACAAAGCATTTGCCACCTTTTCTGCCTCAATGGAGGACAGAGCCACTGCCTCAGGGTATCATGTAGCATACTCCACTACCACTAGGATATACTTTTTCCCTGTGGAACTTGGGGTACTCAGAGGCTTCACAATGTCCATAGCTATCATCTGAAAAGGCTCCTTAATCACAGGCAAAGACATCAAAGGAGCTCTCATCTTGTCTCCTGGCTTGCCTACATTTTGGCACTGCTCACAGGTCCTGCAGTACCCTGTTACTTCTCTGAAAATTCATATAAGTTCTGCATAATACGTCTCTTTGTATGTTTTATGCCCATATGACCTGCAAAGGGAATATCATGGGCTATGACTAGAAGTGCCAGATGGTAGGCTGCAGGCACGAACAACTGATGTACCCTCTCACTTTCTAGCCTTCCCTCAGCGGTCCATTCTTTATACAGTAACCATTTGTCCCAGTATACAGATTCCCCCTTCCCTTGAGAATCAGGTGCCTCACTAGCCACCTGCCTCAGGCCTTGCAATGTAGGGTCTGAGAGCTGAACCTGTCTCAACTCTCTCTTTGTAACCCTTCCCAGCTCCCCTTGCACAGGAAGTCTGGCATCCTCTGACAGTGGTGCCTCACTGTCGACCTGGGTACTACTACTCATCTCTGCCTTTGCAGTCACTCTGTCCAAGGAAACATCAGTACCCACAAGCAGCTGGGGCTCACCTTCAGTCTCACTGCTACAGAGTAGCTCCCTTCCTGAATTACCACCCCTCCAGTCCTGGCTGCAAGTATGCGGTCTATCTGGGTTTCCCCCAGGCTACCAGACCCACATGATTGTTTCCAACCCTGACTATGGGTAACTGCACAAGCACATGGCACTGCACTATCAAAATCATTCCCTATCAGGACATCTGCAGGATGGTAGTTTGGTACCCCTGTTGTTTCAAGACAACCTCCTATTGGCATTTTGTCTTTCCCACTTACTGGCTGTCTCACCTTTTGTTCCCCACCTTCCCTCCGTGGACATCTGTATACCACATGACCCCACTGGTTGCATTCAAAACATTTAACCCTAGGTCCTGAGCATGTACCTGGACTAGTGGCTTCCCCTGCTACTGGCTGATTCTGATGGGGCAGTCTGGGCTGCCCACCATGGGTTCACTTAGACCCATGTGCAGTACTGAGGGCTCTTTTCCTGTGCAGGGATGCCCTGCTTGCTAGGTGTAGGTCTCCCTTCTTCCCCAACTCATCTGAAGTAGCACATTGTCTATCAGTTAACCAGATCCTCATGTCCTTAGGCAAAGGGCTAAGGGTTTGTTCCCTCACCAAAAGTCTGCCAGCCCTTCAAAAGTGGTGACCTGACATCCACTCACCCACCTATGAAAATAAGTGCTCAGTTCAGCAACATATTCACACACACTTTCATCTGCCTTGCGTCTATGCTCACAAAAGTTTTTTCTATATGTTTCAGGTGTTAGCTTAAAAATTTCTAACAAGCAGTTCTTAACAGTAGTATAATCAAAACATTCCTGATAAGAAATTTTAGACAACACAGTTACAGCTTTGCCATGGAGTAAGGGGGTAAGGAACCGTACCCAGAGCCTTTGGTCAACATCATGTTTACATACCCCCTCAAACATATGAATGAAACTATCAAAATTATCCCCCTCTTTAAACTGCAGAAGAAATTTACTGACCTTTTTTGCTTCTGGGTCTGGTTTCTCTCTTCCCCATTACCTCCATGACTTTGGCAAAGAGCCAGCATCTCCTTTTCATGCTGCCTCTGCTGCTCCTTTTCCTCAGCTTCCAGGCGTAGCAGTTTCACATTCTCCTCAGCCTGCAAACATCGTAGTTTCTCTTTGTCCTCACTCTCTAGATGCCTCAGTCTCTCAGCTGCTTCTATTTCCAAATGCCTGGCCTCCAACTCAAGTCTCTTTAGCTCCAGATGGATTTTTAAGTCCTCTGCAGAAAGGTTGAGCTGTCCATTCTCTGAGTGTGGTACATCTCCACTGCCAGTCTGATCATCCTGCTAGTTGCTGTTTTCTGATGTAGCTGTGACCAAAGCTGCAATCATGCCTGCCTTAGTCAGATTTCCATACACCAGTCCCCTAGCCTGGCACATCTCAGCCAGCTGGCTCCTTGTCATCTTTCTGTACTCCTCTGCTCTCATGCTGTCTGCTCTCCCTGACTAACTAAGCTAACAAAAGTTCTGAAACTATTGTGATCTGAACTCTTGAGTATTCATTGTGTGGCTGATTTAGAGTACAAAAATACCTTCAGTGATCACTGTAGACAAGCTACAGGAATTCACTATCCACACCACTACAAGCCACTTAGTATTTGCCAACCAATTAATATGTGGTGTGGATATCCTACCACTGCCAAACAATTAATATGTGATGCCTGTGCACTGGCCCAGCAATCAAGGAGCCTCAATCCTCACCACTAACACCAGTGAGGGGCTTCCATATAGGGAAAGGATAATAAATACACACAAACAATAAGGTACAATTCCCCTTAAGAGCACACAGAGATCACAGTCAGTCTGGGGCTGGTTTATATCTTTCTTTCCAGATCCCCAATAATACTCCCCACTGGTACAGCTATAGGGTACAGATCTCAGCCTAGTGGGCAAGCTAAAACCTCCAGCATCCTCTCTGTCCAACCAGTGCTTCATGTCCCTGCCCAAGTAGCTGACACACACACACACACACACACACACACACACACACACACACACACACACACACACACACACACACACACACACACACACACACTTTGAGATAAAGAGTTAATACAACCACACAGACACTTCTGGGGAAGGCTGGCACAGGTTCTCCAGCTGTGCCCCTTTTACCCAGACTATACGGTAGAAATCACTGCCACCACCCACTAATATTTATCAGCTACTAAAAAGGCAATTATCAAAGGGTGTTCAATTATTACTGTGCAATATTATTATCCAAATGGTAAGTGCAACTGAACAGTCAAGGCTTATTGGGAGTGGCGCTGTACAGTATCACTATATATATCTGCATGCAATATACTCTAGAGCTTAAATTATCTCTACACAAAACAGCCACAGTTGAAAGGTTTAAAAAGATTTAATAATAAATAATAAAAACACAAGACAATACTTCTTACTACACAGTACTAGTCAAGAGTTCAGAGATCACAGGGAAATACTTAAAATAATACAGTAGAAAAGTTCTGACATCAATACAGAAAAAAGACTAATCTAATCTTCCTGTTTCCTAGCTATATCTAAGAGAAAACACAGTTCTAAAATAAACTTACATATAGAGCAAGACAGTGCTGGTGATGATGGATGTTCTCAAGACAAATGCTCAAATGCCCTCATTCTTCTATCCTTAAATTGATAACACAGTACCACTGATTCATTTCAGATTACATAATTTTGTCTGGTTCCCAGGCTAACAGAACTTATAGGTTAATAGCCATTTTGATCTTGCAGCTGGTCAGGAAGCCAGAGCAATAAAGGTAATTATACATGTAAATTCTAGCCATTAACTCTGGCCTCAAAACAATAGGCAGAATGCCTCCCTCTAGACATCTCGTCTCTGAGGTTTAGATCAAAGAATTTCACAGTGCTTGACTTATCAGCTTTGTTACAGCAGAGTGCACTGTTGTTACATTTTTGCAGTTCCACATCTAACAGCATTTTCTTCCATTTAAGTGAACAAGCCTGTGGCTTATATTAATATTTACAAATGACAGAATCATCTACAAAATTCTATCTGGCTAGGATGGCAGCCTTCAACTATCTTCACATAGTCATACACACTGAATTCAGGACAGCAGAACTGTATGGCATTGTGGGCAGGAACAAAGAAAATTCCTAAAGGCATACCTAACACTTACCACTATGTAACACCTGAAATTGAACACACTGAAGCTGCAGAAGACAGAGAGACTTCAGAACTAGCTGGTAAGTGAAACTCTGGGCCTGTAGCTTGGGTCTTTGCCCTCTGGCCCCTCCCATTGTGACTTAGGGGTAGGGTTGGTATGGCATGGTTTGCATTCTGCCATGCTACACACTATTGTTCTGTATGCCTCAGCCTCTGATGACAGTCTCAGCAGTGTTACTTCTGGCTCTGTCATTTTGTTGTCTGTCTTTGTCACCACTAGCAGTATTACAGCAAATAATTCAGTGTAGCAGATGTATGAGAACACAACATGTGGCTGAATTAATGGATCAGATCATCAGTTTGTCAAATTTGGCTGCTAAATTGAAGTTTTCTTTTTCTTCTGAGGTTGAGTAATGCTAGAATTGGGGGTTGAGACCCCCCTTACAAAAGCAACTTGCATCTGTAAAGTGTTGCTTTGATCATTTTCATATGGCGGACTTCATACCACATTTGTTAAGCTGACATGAATCCGCTGTGTAAGCTTAGATGTCCTTATATTCATATGCTGCAGTATTCATAACTTGAGGGAGTCCACCTCTGGCTGACTTGTGCATCCGTCCAGTATACCAAAGTCTAAATGCTGCTGTAAGGCACGTGCAGTGCTGCACATCAGTTAACGTACATCAGCCATAAAGAGACATCAGGTATGAAGCGGGCATCAGCACATACCTACCTCAGAACTTTTCTGCCACCTCTCCGATTGCCAACTCCGGTCATCACTTGCCAGAGAAGTCATGCTTTTGTTTCAGATAAGTACCCCACTGGGCTTTTTCTTTATTCCTTCCAGCTATTGTGTGTTTTTTTGTAGTGAGTGCATGTCAGCTAGGAAGGCCAAGTGTCAGTGTGGAAGACAGATTCCACATAAAAGCTCCCACGAGCTTTGCTTGTTTTGTCTAGGCCCAGAGCATGATCATACCTCCTGTGCTATCTGCAAGGCCTTTGTTCCAAAAAACGACATTGTTGTTTAGTCTCCCTTAGATTGTACTTGGAAAATCAATGCCTTAAACGCTTAACTCGAGATATGGAACTGACGTCAGGCTCTTCAAATGAGCCAATACTGAAGAAGGCCAAGAAACCTTGGCCTGACCTAACTGCTGCTCCCTCTATTTCAGGTGTTCCTCCTGAGGTTGATGAAGGCCCAGAGGCTGCTTTAGAATCTGCAGAACCTTCTTCAATGGGTACCACTGTGGAAACCATCAAGGAATCTGCAAGCACGTCCCTGAGGGATTCGCAGGAATCTGATACAGGTGCCGGGGGGGGGGGCACAGCTGGTTATCTCCTGTGTGGTGTCACTCGCATTGTTGTGCACAAAGATGATCCCACAGACATCGTGGAATGCCACCCAATATCAGGCCAATCAAACATTCACCTTCTAGCTCCTGAGGTGCCAGAAGAAGAAACTTAAAACTAAACATGTTTCTCTGGTTCTTCAGGGTCAGGTTCCTGATGTAATTCCTGACTGGGAGGCCTTTATCCAAAGCCTCTTTAATGCCTTCATGGCCCTCCACCAGACCTCAGCTCCTTCTATTTTTTCACTGGCCTTTTCTCCTTCTACCCCCTTGAAGAAGCCTTCAGAGGACATCTCTGAGGAGGTGGAGGACTCATCAGGGGATGAGTTTCTGGCTTACTCTACTGAAATTGCCTCTTCTCTAGGATATGCTACCTCAGAGGAGGAATCTAATGGTACAGATTCCCCAGGGGAGGATATTTCCTTTGGTGAAAACATCCTGAAGATGAAGGACTTTTTTAACTGAGATTGCTCTCAATTCTCTGAAATCCAGAAGAGGTACTATGACCTCCTTCAGATGGAATCCCCTGATGCATCAGCCATCCCTCCTGTCCTGACGGCCTTCTTGGATGCCTTCACTGCAGCTTCCAAGTGTCCAGATTCCCAACCCCCAGCTCCCAAATGCTCAGACAGATTTTACAAGGTGCCTGAGGATGGCAAATTCCTTTTTAAGGCACTCTCTGCTGATCCTGCTACTATTTCAGTGGCAGCAGATAAAGCTTCCAAGATTTTTCCTTCCACCTCTCTGCTTTCATCTGATAAGGAGAGGAAGGTCATGTAAAGACTGTGGAAAAAAGTATATACATCTGCAACCTTGGCATTCAGGGCAATGAACTGTCAGACACACATGGCCAAATATTTCTTGGGTCTTCTATCAGATGCAGTGAAACTCTTTTCAGAACTCCTGGATTCACCCACCAAAGCCAAGCTCTCAACCATTCTTAAATCCTCCTCCCAGGTCACCAGGCACTCCATCAAATGCAGTTATGATGCTGTGGAGGCTTCAGCTAGGGCTGCAGCTACAGGGTCAGTCCTGAGAAGGTACGCATGGCTTAGACTACAGCCATTACCTGATGATATCAAAGCTAAGCTCATGGATGCCTCTCTGGACAACAAATCCATTTTTGGTAGTGCAGCTGCAGAGCTTTTAAAAACTCTCCAGGAAAAGGGGAAGGAACTCCAGGATTTAAAACAAATTTTTATCTCCCCTGTCCACCGCTTCCAGAGAAACTACCCAGCCAGACCCACCTTTGTTAGGAAGGCAATTAAATCTTTCCCATCCAAAGGTAAGAGGGATTTCAGAAGACAGTTTCCCTCTAAGTCTCTTTCTTCTTCACCTTCTCATTAACAGTTTTTTCAGGCCATCTACCCCTTTTTCTGTTCACCTCTCTCTTTCCCTCTCAGCTTTGAAACAAATAACCCAGGACTCTTGGGTTTTTTCTATCATCAGTCAAGGCTATTTCATAGTATAAGGAAGCTCCTTCAGGGGCATCCCACAGCCTCCACAAGACCAATTGGAATTATTCCCACTAGTCCTCTCCTCTCTTATTTCTCAGGGCACTATCCAGAAGGAACCAGTCTCTCAAAGAAGAAAAGGATTTTACTCCAGGATGTTTCTGGTCCGAAGAAAGGATGGTCCTTGAAGGCCCATTCTGAACCTCTCCCATTTAAACACTTTTCTGAAAGTCCCCCACCTTTTGCATGTTGACTCTACCTATCCTAATCCCATTTATTCTTCTTCCCCTGGCCTTCCTGGTGTCATTAGACATAAACGATGCTTATCTTCACATCACCATTCACCATTGGTTCAGGAGATATTTCCATATTTAGATGACCTGCTTCTCCAGGCGCCATCTGCAGAAACCCTTCTGGACAATCTTTCCCATACAATGCCCTTCTGAAAGGGCTAGGATTTACTATCAACCTTCACAAGTCTTCCCTGATCCCTTCCTAAGATCATGTCTTCCTGGGGTGCAGGATCAGCAAAGATCATTACCTAACCTCCTATTCAGGACCTACTACCGCTTCAATCTCTAACCATCAGGGAGTTCCTATGCCTCCTGGGACTAATGGCCTCAACTATTCCAATGCTTCCTTTTGCCAGACTGCATAGGAGGAAATTTCAGTGGTTCCTGAGAACAGTGTGGAAGCAACACTCTCACCCTCTGGAATTTGTTCTTCCCCTCTGACCCTATCTGAAGAGGGAGTTAGAGTGGTGGATTCTCCAGGTCTCCAGAAATCCAGACCTACTCCTTCAACCTCTTCCACTCACCCAGGAACTGTACTCAGATGCACCAGACCCAGGCTGGGGTGCAACTCGAACACTGGAAGGTCAGGGACCTGTGGTCCTCACCTCATATAAAGGAGCACATCAACATAAAAGAAATGAGAGCTTTGATCTTTGCCCTCAGAATCTTCAAGTCCAGGATTTCACCAGGGTTTTAAGGTTGTTCACAGACAATACCATAGTCATCTAGTGCTTCAACAAATGGGGGGGGATGAAGTTCTATATCCTCTGCAGACTGGCATTATACACCTGAGAGATAGCCCAGCAGTCAGGTTTCTCTTCAGGATATTTACATCCCCCCATCTCAGAATGTGATGGCAGATACTCTAAGAAGGTCCATGACTCGATCCCACAAATGGATGTTAAACAGGGATGTGTTTCTGGATCTGTTCTATCATTGCAGTATTCCTTAAACAGATCTTTTTGCCTCTGCCATGAACAGACAGCTTCCCAAGTATTGTGCCCAAAAATACCACACCCTGGGGCATGGAAGGTAGGTGCACTATCCTTCCCATGGAAGGTGGGTGCACTATCCTTCCCATGGAAGGGGATGTTTCTGTATGCATTCTCCCCCTTCCCACTTATCAAGAAGGTCCTGCTGAAAATTCAGTGGGAACAGCCAAAAATCTTGCTGGCGACCCACTTTTGGCCAAGACAGCATTGGTTCTCCCTCCTACATTTAGCCAAGGGCAATCAACAAGAGTTACCCCAGAGGATGGACCTACTCACACAGGAGAAGGAAACTCTAGTGCATCCACAGATACTTTCCCTAAACTTGACACTGTGGGTGATAGGGCTTTAATCATCTTCAGACACCTTTATTCTGAGGACGTGCTACAAGTTCTGCAGGAGGCCAGAAAACCCACTACTAGGAAATCCTATGTCTCCAAATGGAAGAGATTTTCCATCTAGTGTCTGAAAAACCACTTACAACCACTGTCATTAGAGGTCCTAGTTGTTTTGTCTTACCTGTGTGAAAAAATGAAGGGTGGGTTGTCTTATTCTTCAGTCAAGGCACATCTTTCTGCCATCTCTGCATGTCTACCAATGTCCCCTCCTTTAACTTCCATGATGGAAGTCAAGCTGTTCCTTAAAGATGTCCTTCACATTAGACCACCAAGAAAACTAGTGCCTCCTCCTTGGGATCTCAATTTTGTCCTGGAGAAACTTAGCCTAGCCCATTTAAACCAGCAATGTAATCTTCCCTGCAACGTTGCCCATAGAAAACAATTCTGCTAGTGGCTAGTACCTCTGCCAGAAGGGTCTCTGAGCTGCAGGCACTTATGGCCTCCTCTCCCTTCCCAGTGTTTCATAGGGACAGGGTTTCTCTTTGGACTAACCCATCCTTTATGCCCAAGGTGGTTAATGAGTTATCCCTGAATCAGGCTATCAATCTTGCTACCTTTTTTCCCCTCATCCAATCCTCTAGTTAGAGGACTGTTCACACTTTGGACATACATAGGCAACTCAGATACTACTTGAGCAAAGGTAAGCCTTTCCGTACATCCAAGAGCTTGTTTGTTTCTTTCCTATCACCCAAGGGCCCTGGGCCAACCTGTTTCCAAGCAAACTATTTCTTCTTGGATTTCTAAAACCATCTCTTTCTGTTACTCAGCCAATGGAAAGGATATTTCCTCACCTGTAATGGCACATTCCACTAGGACAGTGTCTTCCTCTGTGGCCTTCTTCAAAGGATTGGACACAGCCTATATCTTGGCAACAGCTACCTGGCCTTCTGTTCATACTTTCACCAAACACTATAAACTGGATATCATTTCCATGTCCAGGGTGGGGTTTGCCAGAGCTATTCTTCATGACTTTGTGAAAAATGTTTCTGCTCCTCCTCCCATTTCCTCCTCTGCATGAGCTTTGGCATTCTCCCTCCTGTTATGAATACTGTAGCATATGAATAGAAGGACATAGAATAGTTGTTACCATAACCATAGATGTCCTTCTCTTCTATATGCTGCAGTATTGCTTTTCCCCCCGCCTTGCCCCTGTTGCTTGCCTGGTCCCTGGTTACATATATTTATCAGGCTGGTGCTTTATGGCATTCAGTTCTGAGGTAGGTACGTGCTGATGCCCGCTTTATACCTAACATCTCTTTATGGCTCACGTACACTGATGTGTGGCATTACAGGTACCTACAATAGCATTTAGACTTTGGTATACTGGCTGGATGTAGAAATCAGCCAGGGACGGACTCCCTCATGTTATGAATACTGCAACATATCGAAGAGAAGGACATCTATGGTTATGGTAAGATTTTACACAACTATTCTTTATATTGTGCCATTAAGTTTTGAATTCTCACCCATAAATTTATTTTGGAAGGTCAGGATACAGCAGTAGTTATCAAATGCATGACCTTAAAATATGATGCAGACCAGATCGATATACTATAGAGAAGGAATTTACTAAGATGGAATTTTTGCAGCATTAAACTCCCTCTGCTAGACCTTTATACTCATAATGTGCTGATACACAGGTCTGTCTTTTAATAGTCAAATATCAGTATTGTAAATTGCACTGCTTTGCCATGCATTAAGATGCCAAGTTAACTATTGCAGTGGCCATCAAGACTGCTTTTAATGCCATTTTACATGGAGAAAATGGTCATCTTCTTATAATTGAGTATGGGATTCATTCTCTGTAAAATGGGCACAGTTTTTGAATTTGGTAGTTATAGTTTTCAAATAACATACCACTGCAGGCAGTTTGCCCTCCATGGATCTTTTTCTTAGTTAAATTTTGGATTTGCTTGAGCAGTATTCCTTCTTCCACCAAGAATAAACGACTTGAAATGTTTTGGTACACCATTTGTGGAAGACTGTATAACTCAATAACTATGTAAGCAGTACCCACACCATCTTTGGCATAATTATTACCAAAAGTAACCTTCTAACATTTCTTGCAGATTAGATGCAAAATGCATTAAATTATTAAACCAGCAAAATGTCCCTACAGTAGTGATATTGTTAATGCTATTCAACAGATCTGAACTTTCTAGAACAAAAAGCAATGTTCTTTTGCAGGACTAAACATAAAAAGCACAATTTCTGACAAATAACATTTTCTAAGTAGGTAAATGCAGAGTTTGACCTCATAAAATCATTCTGAAGTTTTATACACTTTCTTCTATGTTCCAGCTTGCTTGTGTATTAATACTGTCATTTGTGCATAATGTGCATTTTTGTAAATCATATTTATTAATGTTTTACAAATGTGTCACTCTGAATGATCACTCAGCATTGTTGCCTGACAGCATTTGGCAGTGGTTTGTTTCACAGATGAAGGTGCCGTCTGTGTGAAGTTTGTATGTCCTCCCTGTGTCCTTGAGGGTTTTTGTCTGGGTCTCCATTTTTTTTTTTGTTTTTTCGTGATGCAAATTGAGAGTACCATAAATTGTCTGCAGGTGTGTCTGTGTGTGTGTGTGTGTGTGTGTGTGTGTGTGTGTGTGTGTGTGTGTGTGTGTGTGTGTGTGTGTGTGTGTGTGTGTGTGTGTGTGGACATGAATGTGTACATGGTATAGACTGGCATTCTGCCCAGGCTTGTTTCTCTGCCGTGTACTCATTACTTGCCAGGATAGACTTTGACCCCCTGTGACCTTATATTCATTATGAAACTGCAGTTGTCTGGTATGTTTGAGGATAAGGAAATGTAAACCATACATTATTCTATACTGTTTACAGTTCCACAAGCTGGTAACTAAGGCTTGCTGAATGAGGGTACCATGATTATATTTATGATAAGGTGGTCAGATATCGAGCTAATACAAAATCTGTACAGGTCATCTTACTACTGTACTCTTTGTTTATCAGACCCATTACAAAAACAGTTCCATACAAGATGTGTTGCTCACTGTTTTGGTTTAGGACCCTGACTTTGGACTATGGTGATATTGGGGAGTAAGGGTAGAGGAGTTTGACTTCCTTTATTTTTAATGGATGTCAAATAAAGGTTGGGGTTGGGAAGTATTATGCAATGACTGTCCTTTCATACAAAAATTTCAGTCGTTCAGATACCTCCTCAACTTGTGCTTCACTGGTGGTCTGTCTCCAGTAAAACTGTTGGTAAGCAGTTTTCCAGAGACATTCACATGTGATGGCAGACATTCACATGTGATGGCAGTGTCATATTGATGAAATGGTTCCCTCTTCCACAAAATATGTTTCTCATCTGCAGAAGGGTAAACACAACATCATAAAAAAAGCAGACACACACATACACAACTACATAAAAGAACATGAATGTCATATCTTTTGCAGTTTAAGAAGGCATATGATTCTTGAACTGTCATTCATAGGTGAATATTAGGCTAACTGCCCTAAAGAGATTTTTTAAGCCTAGCTAATAATCTGAGGTCAGACTCAATCCCTGTCCTTGTGTTCATGTGGTGAAGACATTATTATGCCAAACCCACCTCATTAAGGTTATTTAGAAAAACAATTTTTGAAATACTCCATTGTATAAATGCACCAAGCATTACCTGTGCTAGGGTACTTTTGGGATTTAGAGCACCCATGGGTAAACCAAGCATCACCTCTGAGTTATGTTACATTAAGATGCTAGAGACTGGTAACCCTTCATGGAACAAGGAGGTCAGGTAATTGAGTGGATACAGGATTTCAAAGGACTCGGTTGTCCTTAATATTTCATAAATACTTGGGTAATCAGAGGAGGAAATAGCAGACTACTGAAAAGTGTTTTTCCAAGAAGTTAATGTTTTTATGATGGCATTCATGTGACTGAAGAGTATAAGGGGAAACCCGATTGATCATCACTGAGCTGTGCCAGTAGGGACAGTGGCTAGTCCATGTATATTATGGAACTAGGCTTCGTCCACTTGTCATAGCAACTAGACCAACTTCAGTGCCTCTTTGCATTACAGATTAGCTGGTACACTGTTCATAGCCTGGGTTAGAGCCCTGTACAGTTTGTGTGCACGGGTGTAGATGTGTGTGGTAATGTGAATACATAAGCTCTGTAGCCTGTCATAGGGAGTGTTTCTAAACCACAGAGAACAGCTCTCATTGGCAGGTTAAGCCTGGATATCCGTACTTGTGTTAGCCTCTCTCTCTCTTTCTCTCTTTCTTGCTTCAGACCCTTGATAAACTGGATATCATATCGGAATAAAAAACTAAAGATACCCAAGAGTAACACATACCTTCTCAGTGATGCAGGCTAGAGGCTGGATGGTGTTCTAGCATGCTGTGAATGGATTGCCAAACATAACGAAAGCAATACGTAATGTGTGTGTGTATGTGTATGGGGAAGTGTGTATACTTGCAGAGAGTGTACAGGCATTCTAATCCTATTATATCCCTTTGTGCAATAGTATCACCTTGGTAATACTGCATAGCTTCAGGATGCAGTTAGGTTTCAGAATGCATGCTTGAAATATTGGTTTGTATGTCAGTTAGACTGACTGTCATTGACTATAGGGTCATTATTACAAAATATAAACAAATCAAACTGTATGATGGCTAGATTATAAGCAAGCAAAGTTGTACAAGTTGTACATTTTCATTTTGTACCAATATTATTTTTTTTTTTTTTTATGTTTATTATGTAGTAGTGTAGGAGCTTTTTCTCCTCAGGCCTCCACTGAAAATGGACATGTATCCAGCTGGACTAGCCCGGTTAACAAATGTAAAATAAAATAAATAAATAAAAAATGATAACTGTGAATGTGAAGTAACCACTGTGTCTTTATTACCTTTATTTATTCATTTGATAACTTGGTAAGTATTCTGACCTTTTCAGACATAATCTGGGACAATGTTGTACAAGTAATCAAATGTGATTTAATTTATGTTTGTTAGGCATACAGTTAGACTGCAGAATTTTATAGTGCAATCTTTCATACAGTTTAATCCATAAGCAGGAGGCATTCTAAAGTTGTACATAGCCATTTTTTCTAAACAAGAAACATCTTTATTAAATTATCACTTATGATATAGGCACTCATACATTTATGTAAATGAAAAGAAGTCATACTGACATATTTTTATTTGCAAACATAATACATTGCTTAGAATCTAGCCAGTCATTGTCAAGCAAACATTACATAGCTCATTCAAATTCTGTCTTCTTTTAAACCTCATTCCTCCTCTGCATGTATTGTTCCCACAATTCCCATTTTTTCTATTTAATTTGCTCCTACCCTTTTCTAAAGATCCCAAGTCTAGTTGTTTTATCTCTGTTACTCTATTCGCAACTTCTAGTAGAGTTGCTTTAGACTTTGATTTCCATTTTCTAGTAAATGCTTTTTTGGCAGCCACCATATATTATACTCAGCAAGGCATCCCATGTCTAGGCAATTCCGATTCTGTATCATAGCTTAAAAACTTATTTCCTTAGTTACACCAATTTGCTCACCCAGTATCTCTGATAGAGTAGTCTGCAGGGAATCAAAGTTTGCCAACTCATTACACTCCCAGAAAATATGTTCCAGATTACCAATTTCTTCTTCATCAAACCTCCAACATTCACTGTCTACCTGGGAAAGAATTCTTTGGAGTCTACTTGGGGTATAAAAGAATCTATGTAAACACTTCCAAGCAAGGATCCTAAATCTTATAGACTTTGGGAGACATACATATATCCCCACTGTTTCTTTGTGATTTGCTTATTCAATCTCTCTTCCCAAGCCTTTCTAACCACCTGTTATAGTTATCATGCAATATGTTGAATGCTATACTAATTATTACTTTTTTAACAGCAGCTTCTGTTTTACATTCTACTAAAAATTCTACCAGTGTTGGTATTTTACTTAGGATCCCCCTATTTCTTTCTCTTTGCCTATACCCTGATATCAACCTTGATAGGGAATGCAATCTCTAGCCTACAGTACAAATAAATTATTGGCCTCTTCCCATTCTATTACCTTTCCCTATCTAATTATTTGCTCTTAATACTTTGGTTCATTTGCCATTTTTTTCCAATAAATTCCAGTCCCCTATTGATTATTGTCTGTATCCCTAATTGCAGTCATCCCTATCGGCAGAATCTCCTTTCTCCATTCCCGTGTTGGCTCATTTCTTTGAATACTTTCTGCTGCTTTATGAATATAATATTCTGTATGGGTATTGTTATTCTCCTTAAGGATCTGAATCCAAAATCCCAGTCTCTCCTTGTTTCTTGAGCTTCCCCCATGTTTCATCATCATCATCCCTTTCCACTTTGAATTATAGGTTTCTGCTTGTGCTATGTATAAGAGCCTTAACTATGTAGCTCTGAAATACACCTTCAAATTGAGTAATCCCAAACCGCCTTGTTCTATTGGAAGAATCCAGCTTATCCCACTTGACTCTTGCTGTCTTCCCCTCCCAAATAAAATGCTTCAGCTCTATATTAATTGCTATCCACAACTTCTCCTCTGGTTGATAAAAAATATGCCTGACCTGCGTATAAAAAGTAAAGGGACTAAAAACATTTTAACTGTTTGTATCTTGCTATCCATATAACTGAGCTTCCAATTTCCTCAGTTTTTGTATTATTTTTTGTTTAGTCTCTTCCCACATATCCTTAGTTGTCACACTAGAGTCCTTTTTAATCCATACTTAGGAGTACTTTATTTTATCATGTCCTCATAAGTATGGAGATTGCTGAACCAATTCATGTGTGGGTACATAATTAATAGCTATTGCCTTTGCTTTAGCTTCATTAATTTTGTATCCTGAAAAGATCTGAAACTGTCTCAAAGTGTTCCACAACACTGAAATGTCATTTTCTTGTTTTATCAGGTACAAAGTAATATCATCTGCAATCAGAACCAACTTTTCTTGACTACCATAGCAATTATATCCTTGAATTTCTGAATCCCTTATTTTCTTTGCCAGTGGTTCTAAATATAATGCAAATAACAATTGGGAAAGAAGAATCCCCTACCTGGTTTCTCTACTCAAACAGACATTATCAGAGAGGAACCCGCACACTTTAATTTTTGCCTCTGATCCCTCATATATCCTCTTAATCAACCTTATAATTTTATCAGGGAATGCAAATGCTTCCATTGCTCTGCTCATAAAATCCCAGCTTACTCTGTCAAATGCTTTCTCTGCATCAAGACCCACCAACAACAGTGGTATTTTCTTATATTCTGCTTCCCTCTGGATCATCAATGTCCTGTTAATGTTGTCAAATGTTTGCCTCCCCTCAACAAAACCACATTAATCCATATCTATCAATTTTGGCATCACTTTTGCCATTCTTTTAGCCATTATAGACATACACATTTTATAATTCTGGTTTAGTATTGAAATGGGCCTGTATGAAGCTAGATTTGATGGGTCTTTACCCTCTTTAGGCATTACAGCTACCACTGCTTTCTTCCAGGATGTTGGTACTTCTCCTCCAGATCTTTATCGGTTTTCCCTCCTAGCTTCCAAACCTCCACACTAATACCCCCTATTCCTGGGGACTTTTCTGTAGATTGGTTATATATCACTATTTTTATCTCATCTCCTCCTATACTAATAGTAATTGAGTCGCATCTACCGCTAACCTTGGCATATGTAATTCTTCCACAAACATTTCCAGTGTTGTACATAGCCTTGTTACAATTAATTTCAGTGCTGTCTTTAACCTTGGTAACTAAAGGCACATTTGTTTTTTTTTCAAGTGACCAAGTACATACCTGGTGGAATCACAAAATCAATAGGCTGTATAACAGAAGGAAGAAAATCATGGCAAAAATTTGGAGGTGCAGCAGGATAAAAGCACTCTCATCAAACTAAACAAACATCTCGGAGGACAAAATAAAGTCTACAAAAGACAAATTTGAAGTGAATTTGGCCTCCCAGACCAAGGACAACCACAAGGCATTCATTAGCTGTGTCCTCAACCTCAAAGGCAATACACAACTGTGTGCAAAGCTCACTGTAAATAGAACCACCTGTACTGAGCCAGAAGATGTAGCAAACATACTGACCGATAAATTTGGCTCCAACTTTATCCCTCTCTCCACCTCAGCCTTCCCTCAGGAAATTCCATCAAATATAACTCCCCCTGCTATCACTAGGGATCAGGTCTTTAATGCTTTCTCTAAGGGCAAGAACACTACATCAGTCGGCCAAGACAGTATCCCAGGATGCCTTCTAAATAGCATGAAACATAACCTATCAGGGCCTCTGGAATTACTATTTAACTGTAACCTCCAAACAGGCTTCATGCCTCATGAATGGACAATAGCAACAGTTTTCCCTCTGCACAAAGATGTGCCATCTACAGACCCTGGAAACTACAGACCCATAAGTCTCACTAGTCTTATGTAAAGCGGGTCTATATCACCCGATTGAAAGCTGAAAACCGCAAATACCATTTGGGTGACACCAAATGGTCGGAAATGTAAAATGTCGCAAGTGTAAACAGAAATCACAATAGGGAATATAGTGATTTCTTTACCTAAATGTAGTACGATCTTGGAGTTGGAATATTTAAGTAGTGGGGGGGTGTGGGGTGCAGGGAGGCTTGCCCCCTGCCCGGAGAGTTTAGGTAAGTTGTTTTTCTTTTTTTAAATTTTTTATTATATGTTCGATGTTTTAAACATCGCTCATATGGTGTCGATCATATGAGAGACGATGTTTAAAACTTTGGACATATAATATAGACCCAATAACCCCATTGAAAGAATTATCATGGAAATGATCAATAGAGATGTAGTAAACCTCCAGACACTAGACCTAGCCCAGTTTGGTTTTGTCAAGGACAGATTGTGCCTACTCAACCTGGTGGATTTCTTTGAGAAGGTCCCCAAAGCAGTGGATGAGGGCAAAATGGTCCACACTGCCTACCTTGACCTGGCCAAGGCATTTGACACAATACCCCAGTTGGGCATTGTTGACAGACTGAAGTGGTTAGGTACAAACTCGTATGTCACCCAGTGATAGCTAACTGGCTCACATACAGGACCCAGGAAATTAGAACTGGTAATCCACCCCTGGTAACTATCATATTGACAATACACCACTGAGAGTTCATCCAGCAGAAAGAGACTTAGGGAAACACATAGGCAGTAATCTGGCCTTTGACCATCATGTGTCTGCAGTTGTGAAGAAGTCATTTTATGCTGTGCAACTTGTAAACAAAGGTATGGCATCTAAGTCCAAGGAAGTCATTGTTCCCCAGTATTTGGCATTCATCAGACCTATACTGAGTACAATGCGCTCTTTGGTATGTACCTAACCAGGCATATCCAATAAGTGGAACGCCACAGAGGTTCCTCACTAAACAAATACAGGGCTTAAGTAAAATGTCCCATGAAGATCGCCTCAAGGCTCTATCCCTGTATTCTTTCTCCTACAGGCTATGCCTGACATACAGGGCATGGTCAGACTCCACTCTGATGGACCTCCTGCATATCTGCAAAACAAGCAGCACCAGAATTACCTGTTCTAAAGACATAAACTTTGCTTGTGATATAAATAGGACCTGCTGGATAGATAGGTATGCATCCCAGAGACTACCATGTCTATGGAACAGGCTCCCCATCTATGTGCAGCAGGGTTCCTCCCTAACTCAATTCAAGTGCAACCTGGACAACTGGATGGGGAACAGAAAATTTATGGCACCTATGTCTCTAATGGACACAGACAGCCTGCAAATGGCTCATCTCCTAGGCCCTAGCTAGTAAATGTTTCACCTCCCAAGCCCCTGCTTTCACTTATCAAGGGTATCAGAACTTGTCAGAGATTTGGGATGCATGGCTAGGCTTAAAAAGGCCCTTCTGGTTATTAGCCTGGTAAACACCTATGAACCTACAAAACTTACATAACATAAGCATCTAAAGCCATTTTTCAAATAATCAGACTTCTAAAACAAATATTTGCCAAGTATAACACTCAAAACATAAAACAGATACAAGTAAAAGCATTTATAATATGTCCTGTCAAGTTTCGCCCATCAAAACTTCAAACACATGAAGCCAACTAGTCAAAGCTTTAGCTGGATACAAATAACAACAAAAACATTTTTCATTTATGTTTACTAACTCCATATCACACAACCATGGAGAAAAATGAAAAGTCCAAAAACTTGCTATCACTAGGGTTGAAGTATGTCAGCAGGGATTCTAAATGACAAACACAGATCAACAACTTTCCTTTTGATGCAGTATGGTTCCCAAGTTGTAACCTTTTCTATTTCACATTTGACTAAGGGTAAGAAAGCCACTGAAAACAATTGTTACATATTTTCAGTCCTTTTTTAAAAACTGCATAACTCAAGTAGTGCATATGTTTTAAACAATTCCTTAAATGTAATGAATAGTAGCCTTAAAAATTATTTGGTAAATATTAATTTCAAATTATATGGGATATCCCTGAAGAATATTGGTTACTTTTGTAACATTTACTGAAAAGGGAACCGATGATCCCATTAGATGTCTTTGTCTCATATTTATTAATTTGTTGCAGGATGTAAAATACAATATTATACCATGATCCCCCCAAAACGTGCACGCTGATTGGCCAGCGTGCCCGTTGTAAATCGAGTTATACTAATGGAAAAAGGTCCGGTCACCCGGACTTTTTCCATTAGTAAAAACACTGTCTTGCTATGTTAAATGGGTTTAACATAGTGAGACGAGATCTCCGTTGCTTATTTTATGTTAAACCCATTTAACATAGCGAGGCAGTTTTAAAAAGCAATGGAGAAAGCAAGATCTCGTTGCTTTTTTTAGTGTGTAGCTATGTTAAATGAGTTTAACATAGCGAGACAGTTAAAATAAGCAACGGAGATGTCCGTTGCTTATTTTAAAACTGACTCGCTATGTTAAACTCATTTAACATAGCGAAACATAAAAAAGCAACGGAGATCTTGCTTTCTCCGTGTTTTGCCCACAGCTCTGATGTACTGTGCAGGGCGCAGTACATCAGAACTGCCGCGGATGCCAGACATCTGCGGAAGGGCAGTAAACAGGCATTATGCTATGCCATTATTTAAGAAAAGTAATAGTTTCTTTTCTTAAATAATGTCATATAGCAATAACCACTTCTGGTGGGTAATGCTAATTTAATGGTGGCTTTGTTTGGTCCCCTCGGGGGCCGCCCTCGGGACCAAACCAGTGGGTTATTGCTATAATAAACTGATGGGAGAAGTGAGATAGAAACTGTAATATGGCATAACAAGTTGTAATCCGCTATTTATAAATTTTCTCACTAGAATTTGAATAAGGAATCATGTTATAATTTAAAACAGACCATGCTAGGGAATTGCCCATTAAAGCACTCATATCTTGAGTTAGCCTCTGGTATAATGAAAAGAGAACAGCTAACATCTGAATAATTTAAATATTGAGTTTAACAATATTTTGCTCACACTTTGGTTTAACATGATTCTCCAAAAGGACGTATATGAAGCCCAGTCAAACTCATTGTATAATAAATGCTCTAAGTATATCTAAAAGAGGCCACAGACTTTGTTTTACCTCATACTTATTGTAGGCCTTGACTAGAAGTCCAGTATCTAAAGTTTGATTCACATAAAGGATTATATTGTTTTGTAAGATGTGAGAGATGATTGCTGACTTTTAGACACAATGGCATTCATCAGTACTACAGAAAGCAGAGGGTCCAACACAGACCCTTATGATACACCCTTTTCCGAAAAAAGAGTCAGGTACTTGACATCCAGTTTTCATTTTATCGTGTCTGCTAGTTACATATGACCAAATACATTTTTAGTGTTATTATTAATGTTTCACTGGTAACTTTAATAATAGACTTTCTTCATATGTTAGCAATGAATATGATTATTTTTTTTTCCTGTTAGCATGCACTGTCAGATTTTCAGGGGATACTTTGCAAGTGGTTTATAAAATAGGACTGGAATGATGGATAAATTACACAGTTAGATGTTTGTGATGGAAGTGAGCACCAAAGTACAGGAGATGCTTTAAAGAAACTCACTTCTTTTGTAACCAGAATGAGGTGGGGGTCCAATTGGTTATGCTAATTTACATTTTTGGAACATAGAGAGCAGCTGAGCATTATTTTGAGTTTATATTCTAGTGATGTACAGTAATTAGCAGAAGTTTTAAAATAAGGGAGGTCATAAGAAGTGTTGTCTTTTCATTTTCTGCAATATGGAGGCAGCTGTCATTCATTTTTTTAAATAAACTTTTTATTTCATTTTAAATCAGTATGAATTCAAACAAAATCAACAAATCATAGCAATCAAATAAAAACAACAAATATAACTATATACAGAGTATGTAACAAACTTTAACCTTATATAAAACCATTAAATCTTTTCTAATAAGTTTTTGCCAAGACAAATATTTATGTCTAATGTTTGATGCTCTGTTGTAAACAGTTTTTAATTCTTTGTACCATACATTCTCTAAAGGTAAGGAAGTATGCCGTGCTGGATCTACAAGGTTAAAATATAAGCAACAGTCACTTATTGATTCTAGTAGGAGGTGTGTGCTGTGGGTGAGAGCAGGTAATTAAGGGAAGACCACATTCTAGTCTTGCCAGATGAGTACGTTTCTTGTGTGATAAAATCTTCAATTTTATTTGATAATTTCTTTACATTTGGGACTTTATAAGTGATGTTTTTTAGTGCCACCCCTAAATCTGAGTGCTAGATTCAGCCAGATACCTATATATTTGTATTACTTAAAGTATTATGAATGTTGAGGAGGTCAGTCATGTTTATAAAGGAGGTTTTATAGACTCTTTTGCTGTGCCAAAGAGCACTGTACTTTTCTACTATTTACTCAGAGGTTGTGGGACTGGAACCAGTGCCATGGTAAGTAAAATGGTCCTATAATACTGCTTGTATTGCAGTAGAGCTATATCCTGTTCTGTATATGAGGAGGTAATCTCTATGTAGGGTTAAGCTAGACTGAAGAATTACAAAGTGGGAGGCTATTGATGATGATTTAAAAAGGTGACCCTAGCATGCCACTTTCAGGTACTCCAGAAGAGTGTAGTTTTGATTGGTTACAGCATGATTTTGATGTCCTGTAACATCTGTGATGGGGACAGGAAGAGATTAGATAACATGGCAAGGTAATGGCTGATGTTTGAGGTATAGAAGATGGATTTCAGCAGTGGTGCCAATGTTATACATTCTGAAATTGGATTGACAGCTGGGATAACAAATGATGGACCAGGTAATGCTTCTTATGCCTTAGAAGAAGGGTTGAAGTAACTG
The DNA here is from genome assembly GCF_019279795.1 of Protopterus annectens. Lineage (NCBI taxonomy): Eukaryota > Metazoa > Chordata > Ceratodontiformes > Protopteridae > Protopterus > Protopterus annectens. The sequence goes on along the minus strand of NC_056728.1, from coordinate 155,806,480 downwards.
TTAATGAACAGAAAAACCTCAAACAAGATTGGAGACATCCTACATAAGCACAGCATTGCTGTAAAATGAAGATAGACAAACAGTAGTCATAAAATAGCCTGCTTCTCCAGATGTGGAAAAACATGGATAGATACTTTTAGTGTACCTGTACACCTCTCAAGAGAAGATAATTTTTTCCACGGCCTGACTCAGTTGTCTGTGGTACAGTAACATTTTAATAGCCAACAGAAACAGTGATTTTTGAACCCGTATTTTTTTTTTTTTGGTGGAGGACAAGCCAGAATATAAGACCCTCTGACATGGATAAAAGTATTGGAGAGCAAGTAATTGTACCTTGCAGACCAGAATGGAAATTAAGCAGAAAAAAACAAGGATGACAGTGGAAAAAAAGAAATGGAATTTACTACAAATGCATAATGCCCAAAGTTCAGTTCATTATTAAATTCTCTTTTTATCTGTGTTTTATTTAATGCAGTTTCTTTTTGTCAGGCCTTGCAAATTAACGTAGTCTGCACCTATACTCTGAGTGAGCATATATAATATCCATTCATTCCAGCAGTCATAATTGTGAATATAAACTTGATGATATCTTTCATTTATTTAAGACTTTTGACCAACGTATGTTTATTGTTGTAAGAAAGACCTTCTGTACTGCACAGCTTATAAACAAAGTTATCGTGACTAGATGTTCGGATGTCATTGTCCCCTTTTACTCAGCCCTCATTAGGCCAGTCATTGAATGTAATGCCTTCTTTAGCATTTATCTTTCCAGACACATGCAACAACTGGAAAGCCCACAGAGGTACCTTACTAAAAGGATACAAGGCCTAAACAACATGTCCTAACAACATGTCCTCTGTGTACTGACTCAAAGTCCTGCCACTATTCTTGGTATCCTACAGACTGCTACGATTGACCTTTGTATGGCATACAAAGCACCCTCCCACCCATTACTGATGGATTTATTGCACATCAGCAAGTTAAATTGTATCAGAAATACTCAGTCTAGGGATCTAAACCTCTTCTGCAATATTAACAGAATGGTTTGGACTGGCAGGTATATTTTGCAGAGGATGCTGCTTCTGTGAAAAAACTTCCTAGCAACGTAAAACAAAGTTCATCCTTGTCCATTTTCAGTTGCAGCTTAGAACTATGGATGGGTAACAGTAAATTTACTCCAGGACTGCCCGTTGTACAACTACTGGACAGGAGCAGCTCCTAAATGCTTTATCCCATGCATGGGTCCCCTCAGATTTTTTATGGTATGACCCCAGTAATTCTCATTAGATGTGATGTATAATTATTGGCTATGGAATGGGTAATGACAATCTATAACCAAATGGGATAGCATATTTCAAGCACAAAAAGGAAAACTGGATAGGATTAAAATGGCCTGCAAGGGAATTTAACCTTGCACTTACCTATGAAACTATGACATTTTTAGAGTTTTAGTTACAAGAGATGATGATGACATGTCATGTCATGTAAATATTTTCCACTGGCAGGCACCGGATATAAATTTAAAGAGAGGTAATTTGCACAGTTATTATACAAATGACAATAATCCATCACACATATCAACAGCACAGGTGACTGGAGTGATTGAATTTTTTAGAGCAGTTCTTAATTGTGCTGTGTTTTGCTTCCACAGTGTATTTCATTGCTAGTCTTTTATTTAAAATGGTATTCTTAAAATGCTAATATGCGCTGACTCTGATGAATATGGCACATTTACTAAGTTCTTAGTTTTCCAAAATTTTGTTTATCTTTACAATCATTTAAAAACTGAACAAACATTCTATTTTTCAATAATTTTTTATTCACTTAGCAGATGTAGCTAGATAAAGCACTTGCCAAAACAGGGCTCTTGTATCAAAGATATTAGGTGTATAGCATTTATAATGTCATTTATTAAGTGTTTGCGGAACATTACAATGTCCATCACAGGCATAATAATTGTGCCATAATACCATTTACTGAAAATGTAAATCACTTTGTAACCTCTTGATTTTGGTTTTCACAATATTGCTGTGTCATATTTATGCCATGTTAAACCATGAAGCTATAGACCAAAGAGCTGTCTCTTACTTGTTTGTTGCTATGGAGATTCCACTATAGGTAGAGATACTCATAGCCAACTCTTTGTAATTTGCTTTACTGGTGTCCTCTTATCCATCCATCCATCCATCCAGCCATCCAGCCATTTATCGTCTGTACCAAGTTTCATTCAATTCATGGGCAATATGGACCAGGGCTTGTCAGTAATCCTGAGGTAAGTGCTTCATTATTTTGTAACGTGTGGACTCTAGGGCATATCGAGGAGGTAACTTTAGTTTTGTTTGAATGTTGTCTTTAAATGGTTTCCATGTCTGGAATCGAAGTATACAACGCAGGTTCTCACAATATAAGTTTGGGTGCCATTCTGTATCCCAGTATTGTTAGTAATGAGTCAGCAGTGCTTGTACATTTAGTCAGCTCATTCTACAGATTCACAGCCACCTATTGAAATTAATTTGAGTGAGTCCCAAACTTTCAAAATGATTACTACATTAAGCGAACCTAAATCAAAGCTTTTTTTTTTTTTAAGGCGACAAACCATCCTGCATCTCCCATTGTGGGGGACTCCCCCATCCCAACTTAACTTCATGACAGTACAATAGTGGGGAAAAGGCAAAGTCAGTTTTGTTGAATGTAGCTTTTTGCTACAGTTTTTGAAAGGTGTCATTCAGACCTGATCCAGTTTTGTAACTGGGTTGCATGGCGGCTTGACATGGGCATGGCAGTCGATCTTGACTACATGGACTTTACTAAGACATTTGACTGAGTCCTGAACATGTGACTGCTATGAAAAAAGGATGGGGTGGGATTAGGCCTGTGAGTGAGGAACGGAGCCTCTCTGTGGTTAAATGATAGGACAAAGGTTAATGGCAAAAAGAACAATGTCAGGAGAAAAAGAAAAGGGATGAGTGGAGCAGCACAGAAGTCAGTCCTAGGTCTAGTACTTTTCAATGTTTTTGTCTCAGAGATGCCTAAGGGACAGGGCACAGGATCACCCTCTTGCTGATGAGACAAAAATAGTTACAAATGGAAAATGTTTAAGGAAGGATTTGGAAATGATGACCTAGTATGTAGAAATTTGGTAGCTGAATTTTAAAGCTGAAAAAAAAATGCTGCATTTGGGCTGCAACAACCATGGTGTGAAGTATCAGACAGGACATGTAAGTGGTGGAAACAGGGAAAGGGTCTGGGGTTGTTCTCACCTGAACTGAATCACCACAGCAGAGTAAGAGGACAGTAGCAGCAGCTAAAAATATAGGGTGTGGCCCAAAATGAGGCTGAATCTTAAGAGATACAGTTTTTGTTTGATCTGGTCCTGGCCAGATCAGACCTAATATACTGGGTGGAATTTGGGAGGCAGTACAAGTATCAGACTACCAGAAGGAGCCCAGAGGAGAACCACCAGAAGAATGCATGTGGAGCTGAAGATCTTCTCGCTAGGAATCTGAAGAGATGGCGGGCATATGGGTGTATAAGATCATGTCAGAAGTTTGTGAAAGGGTCACCTTGAATAGGAAAGACAGATGGGAGGAGTGGGCATGCAAAGGAGATTGTGGAGAATACTAGCTGGTGAATCACTGAATGTACTTCACAAAGAGGACTGTGGACCCATAGAATGGATCACTAGAGTGGGTGATGAAGAAAGACTCCATACAGGCATTACACAGGGCATGAGACAGGCGGAGAAAGGGTGAAGGGGAAGCCAGGGATCAGGGATGTAGGGGAAGTAGAGTGCAAATTACTATTAACAGACTACAGAGGCTTAATGTGCCCTTCTGTGAATAAGCAGCTATCTTCTTCTTCTTCTTTCGGCTTTTTCCCGGTTAGGGGTCGCCACAGCGGATCACCATGTCCGCACATTGAATGGCAGTGGAGTTTTTACAGTGTCGAGTTGCCAGCCCGGCGCCCAACCTTCCACAGAAGGCACACTCACACGCATACCTAGGGCCAATTTAGAGTATCCAATCCACCTGCAGCATGTCTTTGGGATGTGGGAGGAAACCGGAGCACCCGGAGGAAACCCACGCGACCACAGGGAGGACATGCAAACTCCGCACAGAAGGCACCCCAGCCGAGGATCGAACCGGAGAACCTCTTGCTGTGAGGCGGCAATGCTAACCACTGCACCACCGTGGCCGCCCTCTGTGAATAAGCAGCTATAATATGATATAAATGTTAATTGCTGGTTTCCACTGGCCAGTTTCCAAATGAAGTGTGGACATTACCTTTCTGATCAGATAGGCAATACTTCTGGCCTGCAGTTTATGGACTTAGAGCGCTTTGTAAGAAATGTTGGCTTGCAATTGTCCAAATAGTTTGCAGTCTCCTGCACATAAGGCAAATGTGTAAATACCAAGTGAAACATTCTTGTATCTGAGTGGGCTCAAATATCTATTGCCTGTCTTTATGGTGACTTTGTGCACTAATTGCTGGGTTTAAAATAAGCTGTTTCCTGATCTGATGCTTGCTTTTTTTTTTTCTCTTGGTTTTGTATTGCTGTTGTTGAGCACCACTGCAATTCATTTGGCTGAATTTCTCTGATTTGCACAACTGAGCTTCTGCTAAAACTGATTATGACTAATTTCACCAGATTTACATACATACATACATACAAATATTTCAAGCATGGGCATAAATGCCCCTCTAGCTTGCCAATATACCAAAACACTTGTTCCCATAATAGAGTCAAAGATATGACTCAATTCTAGTTCCTACAAGACCTGGGATGTGCATATTTTATTTTCATATAACACAAAGCTTTACTGATTTGAGAATTTTGGCTACTGCTTCATTTGCATAGTGTGTGTGTGTGCGTGCGTGTGTGTGTGTGCGTGTGTGTGTGTGTGTGTGTGTGTGTGTGTGTGTGTGTGTGTGTGTGTGTGTGTGTGTGTGTGCGCGCGCGTGTATGTTTGGGATAGCATTTAGAACAATGTTGCAGTAGTTGTATTGTGAGAGAAGGTACTGCTGCTGCTGCTTTAGGTATTTAATCACTGCTCTCTTTGAAATAAGTTATTTTCTTTTTCCTGTTTGCTTTATTTAGCTGTGCTTCACTTGCTATTGCTCTCTTTTTGGCTGGGGTGCTCAGAGTTGTGTAACAGAACTAGTTATACAACCAATTGTGACTTAATTACAACTGATGCGATGCAATTCCAGTCTCTGCAAGGTCAGAGAAGTGCATGTTTTTGTTTTATTTTACATCTAAGACAAAGCTTTACAACTGTGTTAATTTTGTATCCAGCTTACTCTCCCATGTGTTTGGAGGGCATTTAGAACACTGTAGTAGCTGTCTTATGGGAAAAGGTTATGTAGCTGCTGAGCTAGTTATTTAATTATGCTTGGCTTTGAAGTAAGGTTTATGATTGGCTACTTTTTTTCTGTTTGCTTTATATTGCTCTGCTTTGTATGCCATTGCACTCGATTTGGCTGAGTTGCACATTGTGTAGAAGTGGGACATGGTGCACTCCATATATACAAACCATTGGAATTAATCTGTGGCTATAACCTTGGTGATCCTATTTTATTCTTCCTATACTTTATGCTTAATCCTTACTTGGTACTGCATGGTTGCTCATCCACTGCCTCAGTGTTGTTAAGGTGCAACATGCTGCATTAAGCTGTAACCTAGCTAAGCCAAGGACTGCTTCACTGTTCCTAGTAGCAACTTAGCCCCTCATTGCTAGTATAGCAATCCACTCACAGCTAATAGAGAGTAGAAAATAGGATCTTGCGGATATAAGGAGGGACCGAAGTAGATCCTAGATAACTCAGTAAGAAAAGGTGGACTACTGAAAGTTCAGTGCTCCACAGCACTTTCATTTCTGTGCTATGGGTGTAACATAGTTTATAAACAAGCAACGCATGGACCTCGGTTATTATACAGCTTCCACTGGCAAAAAATAAAAAAAAACAGTCCAAGTAAACAGAACAGAACCAGTACAAAAGAGTAGCTGCAAAAGACTTCAAAGACCATGATAGTGCATTCACCAAATAGCTTTGTCAGTTTGAAATACATGAACACTTGCTCACTTCATGTGAACGTCAAATGTGAATGAATATTAAAAAGCTATAACCATTTACCTCCAGTCTGTAAACAAGCACACTCCACATTTAGGAAATGAGGGTCCCTTTAATGGCAAGACATTCTCTTTTGATCACCAAATAGCATGTCCCCAGCGTCTCTGAGATG
>NC_056728.1:155750236-155795236 GCF_019279795.1 Protopterus annectens | reverse complement strand
AGCAACCCACTGAGTACGGAAAAAGTAATCAGAGACCTAGGGACCCAAGTAGACAGCGACCTCTCATTTGACACCCACATTGCCAAAGTGGTTAGAAAAACATTCTACCTTGCACACCTCATCATGAAGGGATTCACATCCAGATCCAAGGATGTCATTGTACCCCTGTATTCCTCCCTCATCAGACCCATGATTGAGTACAATGCCCCATTTGGTATGTACCTCACCCGGCATTTGCAACAGATGGAGAGACCACAAAAGTACCTCACCAAAAGGATCAAGGGTCTCCAACATATGTCTTATTCTGCCAGACTAAAGAAACTTCAGCTCTATTCAGTAGCATACCGCCTGCTCAGAGGTGATCTCTGCCTGACGTACAAGGCCATGTCCAATCAGGATCTGATGGACATGCTCCACCTCAAAAATTCCAAATCCATCAGGACCACGAGAGCTAAAGACTTAAACCTCGGCACAAGTATGAATAGGACATGCTGGAGGGATAGATTCATAACCCAGAGGCTTCCCATGCTTTGGAACAGGATCCCAGTTCGTATTAGGCAGAGCCCCTCACTGACTCTCTTCAAGAGAAATCTTGATGAGTGGATGGGAGATCGTAAGTTTACCCTAGGGGTCACATCTGTGTCACTGCTAGACAGGGGCACAGTAAACTAATTCTATTATATAAGGGGACCTTCATTGTGTCACTACTAGACAGAGGCACAGTATTCTAGATTTATTCTGTACATTTTGTACCATTTCATGGGGTGGCAAAGCCACATCACTACGACTAGGCTTACAAATGCCCCAGGGCAGATAGCCTAGTACTATACTATGAAACTATATATACATATATATATATATATATATATATATATATATATATATATATACATGTGTATATATATATATATATATATATATATATATATATATATATATATATATATATATAAAGTTCCCTGTTATGAGATCGCAGATGCAGTTTGTCAAATGCGTCTTGATCGAACTGAAAAGAGTGAAAAGGCAAAATAGCGAAGTGGCTTTTCAGCGAATTCTTTCCCTGGGAAAGAATTTGTTTAGCCGCTTTCGTTACTTTGCCATTTTTGGCACTGTAATGCGATCTCGGATTTGGTATATTTAAGTAGAGGGGTGTGATGGGCACAGCCTCCCACATTGGTGGGTGCATGGGGCAAAGTTCCCATATTATGTAATGTTTAAAATTTTTTTTTTTTTATTTTGGAACAGCGATTTTTTTCCCTTGGAAAAAAATTGTTGTTCTGAGGTTTGGATATTGCAAACTTTCGCTTACATGGGGTCAGTTAATTATCGTTTGCTTTTGTAAGCATGCGATAATATAATAATAATAATATAATATAGACCCTATATATATATATATATATATGTTTGTGAGGGTGGGTGTGAGACATGCAGTCAAAAATCACATTTTCGAATGACAAATGATTGAACAAAAATGTCCAAACATCAGCTGATTGAAAATTAAATAAAACAAAGTGAAACATATTTTTTGAAGGTGCAAGCCTCACAGTGTCCTCCCCAAACCCCCTAATAAGTATATGTATGAACTCCAAGGTTGCAATACAGTAGGTAAAGGCTAAAGTCCCTGATCCCCACTGCTCCACTTCCTTGCACTCAGTAATGCCATCATTGTTCAGTCAAATGTCTCTTCAACCGATTATGCCACATTCTGATCATTCGACCAACTGTCTGCTTCCCATATAAATCTGTCTCTCTCTATATATACGTGTATATATATATATATATATATATATATATATATATATATATATATATTTATACACACACACACACACACACATATATATATATATATATATATATATATATATATATATATATATATATATATATATATATATATATAAATAAAATGGGTCTATTATAAATAGTGGAATGTCTGTAATGTTGAGATCTGCAATACAGGAGTAAAAACATTGAAAAACAGAACATCGATGCATACGGCTCATGTGCTGAGGATTATCCTGGATCAGAATAAACCAAAAACAAATGCTTTGTTAGGAGGGCAGTCACCCCTGAACCCCCATGCTGATTATATATACTAACTCCAAGGTCATGGATACAAGAACAAGGACATCATGAGTGCAGAATGTTTTGTTGGCATGGCTTTTCTATCAGTCAGCCAATGTAGTTGATCGAAAATGAGATAATTGAACATACTGACTTTTTCACTATGAGATCATAGTGCAGTGGGAATTGGGGAATATATCCTTTTCCCACTGTAGTCTGACCTTGGTGTTAGTATATATAAGTACCAGGGAGTATGATGGATACAGGGGGGCTTGCCCCTTGCAAAAACACTGTTTTTTTCAATCCTTTGTGGATCGATGGTTTTATTTTTGACCATTTAAGTTCAATCATTTTTTGATGTATGCACACACACATAAATGTATGCACATATGCATCCATGTATATATGGCACACTGGAAGAACAACAGTGTTGGTCTAACTAATCTGCCAGGTTGTTGTAGCCCCCGCTTTCCATTTTCACCTTTTATTTGAAGCGCTTTTAAACACTCCCATTCACGTGCTCTGTGTTGCCTCTTTAGAGGTTCTGTACATTTCCACTATGCTCTCTGTGAGGCGTTATTTCTTCATTTGCAAACTGAAGTCTGCCCCCCCCACACACACACACACATATATACACACATTTTGGGGCCTTGGTCCTTCTTATTTATTCTGTCTTTCATTTTTGTGCATTTCCTTCACAGGATCCTTTATGGATTTATGAACCCTTGTATCAGGAGTTCATTTTTGTGCATTTCCTTCACAGGATCCTTTATGGATTTATGAACCCTTGTATCAGGAGTGTTTAGCGCCAGCCTCATCTGGTGCTACATACAGTTCATATACAATGTGTACATCCATTGTTTGTAGACTTGATACAGATATATGCATGTAAATCAAACTGTGCCGCACATGTCCCTGTTGTTAATTAAAAGTCAGTTGAAATTCTGATGATGACAATGTTAAGGAACATCTGATTTATTTTCTGATATGATATCAAATAATATATGGAGTACACGGAATATTTTCTGGAAAATGAGAAACCTAGTGCTATTTCTTTACATATGATTCCCTCCTATTCCTTTAATTACTGTAATGTTATCTAAACTCTTTCTGTCTCTCTGTTTTACTTCATCTTGCATGGCCTCCATAACTAGATTATATTTTTCTGTCTGTGGCTATCATGCCAGGTTTGACTGAAGAAAGTATTAACATGTAATTCAAAATAAATGATTTGTGTTGACAATCAGCAGTGGTGTACAACATTTTGTTTGGCACACTGAGCACATTTATATGGAAATGGCAAGGAATGGTATTGCAAAATGGATTTGTTTTGCAGCTTGTTTGCATTTCCTTTAAATCTAACTGCTGATTTATTTTTAATTTTCCTAGTATTTCTTTTATCTGGTAGAGCATATGCTTACCGTGTTTGGTCTGTCCACCCTGGCATGCCACACTTACAGACATTGTGTGAGTGTTTCTCTGGGTGCATGTTCCTCTGGAACCAACTCTTAGGCATCACTCCGTCAAGAGGATCTCACTGAAACATCCCTCCTAGGAAGGCAAGCAGCCTACCAGACACTTCCTGCTTCATCCCCAGATGGCTGGCACCACAGCTGCTCATCAGCCTCTGGTCACCAGTGGTGTAAATGAGTACCCTGCCTCTGTGCTACAAGACTGACTAAATTCCAGAGTAATCCTAACATTTCTGAATGTGTTTTTTTGGGGCAAAAGTAAGCTGTGTGTCAAAGTACTAGGCACGTCTACTTTGGTACAAACAGTATCCTTACAAGTGGTTCATTAGGAGTAATTTGCTTGTATTATTTATTTATTTACTCTTTGTTGACTGGTTAGATCCACTGTTTGTTTTCATGGGAAACCTGAGGTGGTATTCATACTGATTAAGAGGAATTTGGTCAGGGCACTGGGATACTTCCCCTACTCTTTTTTGAAAAGTGCCGTGGGATGTTTTACATCCATTTGAACTACCACCAACTCAAGCAAGTGGGATTTTGGTTTAATGGCTTATGTGACCTGTGTGTCCTTATTTTGTAAATATCAGTAGACTGGTCTGAAAAGGTGTTGCCCGTTAATGTTTTTTGGGTCACTTTCACATTTGCTTTAGATTAATGCACACAGCATATTACAGTAAATAAATAAATAAAAAAATAAAACTATTTTTGTAATTGCATTGCAGGTCTTCACATACAAGTAATTATGTCTCGTCCTGAATCCAGGACACATTACCTTCTTGTCTCAACACAGTATGAAGTATTAATAAGCTTACAATTACTGGCTGAAACAAACTGAGTTTGAATTATTTATTATATTCTGTAACCTGATAAAATTTCCAAAATCTAATCCCCCCGTTCAGATTTCATTCTTTGTCCTGCTGATTAGGTAAACATTAATGGCTAATGAAGGAGCACGTTAATTAAAAGAAAATAAATTGAAAAAAAAAGTGCTGTAATCCTTACACCACGGGGAAAATGCTAAACTTTATTGCTTGCTACATGCCAGGTAATTTGCTAATGATATTTAAAAAGAAGTTGTGCCAGCTGGGGATTTGAATAAACTTATTAGCTTCATTTTAAGCACAAGTTTTCTATGCAGACTCACAATAATCAATGCTAATAAATTGTGAGCAAAATGAAAAGCAAAGCAGTTTTTAGCAGTTTTATTAAATTGTTTTTTTTTATTATTATTTGCACACTGTAGTACCTAGTTATTATGAGTAAAAATGTCTTTAAAATACAGCTTTTGTATACTAATATTACAGTTGTACTTAAGTAGAAGATTTAGCTGTGAGTAACAAATAACAAATGGTCCTTGCTGTGAGTAACAAATAACAAATGGTCCTTGCTGGGGAAATGAATGCTTTCATCACTTAACTTGTGTTTATCTCTGATGTTGAAAACAGTATAAAAAATATTATGACTTTCGTAAACTTTGTTACAAAAAAAGTCTTTTTGTATTTTTTTCACAAGCTGAGTAAACTGGGAGCAACTGCATTGCTTGGTATAAGCAGATATTTCAGTGAAACCGTAACCTAAAGCTTACAGGTGACTTGCTCCATTGCTAAAAGTTTTAAGTTGCTTGTTTTATTCATAAAGGACTAATAAAATGCTAGAACCAGAAGTAAAAGTAGCAACCTTTATTCATCTAGTGTCACAATCAAATGGACCTTCCAAGGGCATAGCAGCAATTAAAAACATCAACCTTATGTTCTCTCAAAACCTTTCTATTTAATTTATTCAATTAATTAACTTATTATTGAATAATTGAAATCAATGCCTTCCAAACTAAAATCAATATTCTGACCTCTAGGTCTTAATAGTCTGAAATGTCATTATTAATAAAGCTTCTTTCCTTTTAAAAACTTTTTTAATGTCACAATTTTGATATTAACCTGACAATATGGCAGTAACAAAACCATACTAATAAAATGTTACTATTTGGAGAAAACATTACATGTTATAGTGGAAACAGCGGATAAAGTTCTAGACAGAAATCCATAATTTTAGAATTGTAATTCTATCACACTTTTAAAGTGGAACTCCACAGTATATGCAAGTAGATTTTATTGTGGTAAAAAATGCATAAATCTGTCGTAAAACTATAGCTGATAATTATAAAACATTTTTCTTTTACTTTTAGTTTTTTAGTTACCTCAGATTTGTATGGGCATCTCAGACTTCACTGTCAAGGAAAGAGAAAACACTTTTTGCATCACTCAACACACTGGCACACACATAATTAGCTAAGCAATGTTCTTTGTTTTTTGCTTGTTTTTAACTGATGTGTAAATGCAAAAAAATAGGCTTATGTAGGTGGGAACTGTGGTCTTGCACTAACAGATACACACATGCAAAGAAATGGTTTCCAAATAAAGTTATAGTTAGTTAACTATACTTTTATTTTTCTATTTTTTTTATTTTGCTTTTGTTTACTGGATATGTCAAACTGGGTTTAGTTAAAAAAGCTTTTCATTGGAGGTCTGGGGAGAAAGACTCTTAACATATTGCAAACATTTTTAACAGATGTTCAGTAATATACATTATCAGACATGAACAGACAGTAAGTAATAAACATTAACAGTTAGACATACATTTGCTAGTTAGATTACATTCGTGAGAAATAAAGACCACTGTTACAGTCTAAAAGATTGCTGGTGATGAACATAATAGGTGTATTAGTGGGTTAGTCAAACAGATAATGGATCATGTGATTAGTGTGTAGAAATTCAAACAAATGGAGGCCAGGGAAGGAGCTAGGTAGGGCAGAAAATGTTAATATTGTAGTTTAAATGGTGTATAAAGCATTTTCAGACAATTAAATATATGTCTATCATAAGGTTTATATTAGAAGTATAGATGGGGAAGGCTGAGCAGTGTCCCAAAGCTATATGCATAGCTGGTAGATGCTAATAAAACTATCCGGGTATTGGTGAAGACTGGTTGTGGGGCATAGGATTCTGAATAAAGAGAAATTGTTTGATAATATGGCAAGATGAAGAAAACAGAGGCATTTATCCTGGAGATATATATTTCATTTATTTATTTATTTATTTTACATTTGTTTACCAGGAAAGTCTGACTGGACACAAGCCCTTTTTCAATAGAGGCTTGAGGAGAAAAGCTCTACAAAAGACACATGTATTCACTGTATTGTAAATACTTTGAGTACACATTGGCAATATACAAATGTATATTTTCATTGCACATCATACATTATATCACACAGAAATGCATTTGATATCACAGGGAAATGTATACAAAATTAGTATTGTAAGATTTATTGTTAGAGTGTGTTCAACAATATACTAAGGTTGAAAGTAACTTTGCTATAAATATGCAACCTAAATAAGGAATAAGATAAAGCTTGCTTAAATGTAGAAATAGAGTTTAGCAATATGTGATTAGCATCCATACTAAATGATTGTGGCTTAAAAAAAAAAAATAAATAAATAAATAAATTATATATATATATATATATATATATATATATATATATATATATATGTATATAAAATAAAATAAGGAACTTGATTATGAGTGTATTATGCACACATCAAGAAATCTGACTTCTTATAGACTTGGCAAGAATGTAAAAAAAAAAAAAACAAAAAACAGGATATATCAGAAAAAAACTAATCTGCTTTCAACAGGACATTTGTTTATCCACAAGGCGTTTTCCTGAAAAATATGTTTTTCTAAGAAAGTTTAAAAATATGCTTTTCTAAGAAAGTTTATCCACAAGGAGTTTCCTTAAAAATATGCTTTTGTCCACTTATCAGCATTTGCACAAGAACAGATGTGTCAGCATTTGCATCATCAGGGCAGTATCTTTCCAAAACCAAGAGGGGTGTGTGTTTAACTAAAAAAATATATAAAGTCTGTATTAAATTCAGTTATGTTAGGGCTATGGTAGGGACACATTTGTCCTGAGGTAAATGTTATATCTCTCACATCATCTGTACTATATGAGAAGTAAAGTAGAACATTTTCTGATGCTGTAACAGAAGTACGTGTGGTTTATTATAAAAGTTATTGGTTACTGCTCTTAAGGACAGGTGCTGCAAAGTATATTCTCTCATCAGTGTATATTCTGCAAGTTTCTGTATGCAACAGACTGTGAATGCAGCTATAACCAGACTTTGATTCCAGCCAGCAAGACTGAGTGTCTTAAGAAGACTTCAAATCCATCACAGTAAGCATCAGAGTAACAGCACAGTGCTTTAGCACCTAAAAATTAATTTTTCAATGGTGAGCGAGCACGATATTGGGACCAAGGCAGATACTGGACAGGATTTGCCATAGTTCCAGAGAATCCACAACTGGGTTCTCCTGAACTAATCAAGTTACCAGGGCATATGTCAGCTCAAAGAGCTGAACTCGAGGCAGTTTTGTATGTGCTAAAGTATTACAATCCTGTTAACATTTTTTTCAGATAGTGCTTACGTAGTAAATTCTTTAAGACTGCATATGGAAACCTGGGTAAGGCGAGGATTTGTGGATAGTGTAGGTAAACCATTACAGCATGCTGAAGTATTAAAAGATATATATAAAGTTATAACAATGTCAAAACAACAAGGACAGTACAGCATTTTAAAAGTAAAAGCACATCAAAAGTCAATCAGTGAAACTTACAGGTTAAATTGCAAAACAAGCAGCACAAAATGGAAAATAACTTCCAGAATATGAGTATGCCATACCTCTCAAGTGTACCTCATTATGTCTTAATGCCTCATTGGGGTCTTAAAAAGTTCATGTTTGTTCCAAAAAGTTCAGTCTGTCAAACATTTGTCAATCTGTCAACATTAGGAATTTAGAATTTTTTAAATAAAAATAGAAATGAAAATAATGAATCATATTTAATTCATTATAGATGTTCCTTATAAGTAAAACTAGCATTTTTAACCATCCTATAGCCTAAGAAGTTGAAACTGTTAGTATTAGTATGTGTTCTGTTTTTTTTTTTTGTTTTGTTCCACATTATGGCTAGTGTGTTCCTCATTTGGAGATGCTATGTATGCCAGTGTAGAAGTTAGTGTTTTAAAAAAGTTAGATGAAGAGTCAATAGAAAATGACCTTGTAAATATACAAAAACAGCAGGGCTTAAAAGAAGAAACTGATCAATGCAAATTAGCAGGTATACCATCAAAGGAGTACTATGCATACACCACTTCCAAAAGGTTACAGTTGCCATATGTACCATTTCAGCTGGCACGCCAGTTGGTCATGTTAAATCACCAAATATTGGGCCATATAGGAACTGATAAGTTATGGGCAGTTGTAAAAGAAAAGTATTGGAACCCACATTTAAAAAAGATCTGCAAGCTGATTATAGAAGAATGTTTAATCTGTCTGCAGGTAAATGCTAAAAGCAAAAGGTCTCAGTTACATAGAGTAGAGCCAGCGCATGGGCCATGGTATGCAGTTCAAATAGATTATGCAGGTCCATTGCCAACAACAAAGGGAGGTTACAGGTATCTACTAGTAGTAGTGGACGTCTTTTCAAAATGGGTAGAAGCAATTCCTACCAAAACCATGACAGCAAAGGCAACAGCAGAAGCCTTATGAAAAAATATTTTCTGTCACTGGGGATGGCCAAGGGTCATAGAGTCAGACAATGGCCCACAGTTTGTTAGTGATCTCATTAAACAAATGTATAATTTGTTAGGTATACAGCAAAGGTTTCATTTATCATACCATCCACAATCTAATGGCATTGTAGAATGTATGAATCGGACGTTAAAAGAACGTCTAAAAAAGGCATGCTTGGAAAAGGGCAATACATGGGTACATCATCTGCCTGGTATTTTAATGGGTATTTGAGCAACACCAAACCGCAAAACAGGTATTTCCCCATATGAAATAATGACAGGCCATAAAATGCCTATACAATTACCATTTGACCCAGATTTACCAAATGGTAGGTCCATGCTAGAAAACAGCAAACATCAGGAATGGCTAAAACAACTTACTAGTATATGTGACTGTAATGCAAGGGAGCAAGTGTTCCATCTATGGAAAAAGGTGCCAATATTACCAGCTGAAGAAAACCTTCCCTGTGGAACCAAAGTATTGGTAAAAACATTCCAAATGGAAGGACCATGGGCTAGCAATTGGCAAAGCCCTTTTGAAGTAGTGGAACAAATTGGACCATTAGTTTACAAAATCAAAGGAAAAAAAAAAAACAGAACAATGTTGGTACATAAAGATCAGCTAAGAATGATCAAAAATAGTGAGCAATGTAAATCTGATTAAATGTATTCTCCTGTAGGTTTCCAACAGAGAAAACCATAATGAAATTGACATGGTTTAAAGTGCATCATTTTGGAAATCCAGTTTCGGATGACCAAAGGCAAAATGATTCAGCAATGGAATTTCTATTTAAAGGATGTTTTTTTTAAATTGATAATAGCTATTATACTAACTATTATTGTATTGCTTAGTATTAAATTATACTTACAACCTGTAAATCAAACTGTAAAGTTACATAAGAGAGAGAGTAAAGAAATGTGGAAAAATGAACAAGATTGGTCACCATCATTTAACACTTTTTTAGCAAGGCAATGTTGGTATGCAAAAAGCATGAATGTTTCTAATTGTTGGGTATGTAGTTTAATACCAGAAATAACATGGGTAATGCCTCTAATACCTATACCACTAAATTCTCTTAGTAGTTGGAGAGTATTAATAAATGAAACAGGAGATCAAATCATAAATGTACAATTACGTAAAGCAAGAGTATAGTTATCTGCTATAGTGCAGGGAATCACATGTTTTCAACAAAATGGAAGTGTTCCAATGGGTAATAGCAATTGTATTCAAACAATTGAAATGATAAATTTTCACAACCACATACCAGAACGTGGAGTATTTTCTCATGGTTTTCCTATTTTAATACCAATTAAGGGTAAGTTAATATTAAGTGACACAGCAGTATTTCATTTTTCACAAAATTATAAAAATGAGTGTAAAACCAATATTACATGTTGGCGAAGTAAAACAGATAAAACTTTACAGTTGTACATGATAAAACTCCTACTATGGGGCAAGTAAATGGCAGTCTGGTGAATAGCAGTGTTGCTCTGTTAGATGGGTTATATTACATCTGTGGTAAATATGCTTATAAATGGTTACCAAAGGGATGGGATGGCACCTGTTATATAGAATTAGTAGTACCAGCAATGCATCATGTAAAAGAGTTACCAAAAGGAAGCATTAGAAATGCAAAAAAAGAAAAGGGATATATTACCTGTGATTGAAAGTCCAGAAAATCCAGTAGACACCTTAGATACGTCACATATATATCATCAAAATCTTGATTATATTAAATTAAAAGATATGGATTTAGAAGATTATGTAATCTCTGGAGCAGGTATTTTCCCTTGGTACAGGGCTGAAAAAGCCATCTGGGAGCTGAGAAAACTATCTAAACTAGTTGAGGTATTGGCAAATGTCACTCTCAATGCACTCCTTGACATTACTGTCAAAATGACAGGAATACGAACTATGGTTTTGCAAAATTGAATGGCATTAGATTACATATTAGCATCCCAAGGGGGTACATGTGCTTTAATAGGAGAACAATGTTGTACATTTATTCCAGATAAAGCAGAATCTGTAAAAGCACATTTAGAAGTGATTGCACAAGTGTCTCAACATACTAGAAAAACTGGAATGATGATTGGAGTGAATGGTTTAGTAATCTAGTTACAGGATGAACAGGAAAAATCACTGTATTTTTAATTTCTTTTATTGTTATTGTAATGCTTGGTTGTATATTATTTACATGTATTAAAATCTGCTTAGCAAAAGCTAGTCAAGTTACTATTGTTAATTGTCATAATGAAAAGGTATTTTCAAATAATGCTGAATTTATTTCCCTGGTTTAAAATAAAAGAGAAGGAATTGTTAGAGTGTGTTCAACAATATACTAAGGTTGAAAGTAACGTTGCTATAAATATGCAACCTAAATAAGGAATAAGACAAAGCTTGCTTAAATGTAGAAATAGAGTTTAGCAATGTGTGATTAGCATCCATACTAAATGATTGTGGCTTAAAAAAAAAAAAAAAAAAATATATATATATATATATATATATATATATATATATATAAAATAAAATAAGGAACTTGCTTATGAGTGTACACACACATCAAGAAAGCTGACTTCTTACAAACTTGGCAAGAATGTAAAAAAAAAAAAAAAACAGGATATATCAGAAAAAAACTAATCTGCTTTCTTTAACAGGGCATGTGTTTATCCACAAGGCGTTTTCTTGAAAAATATGTTTTTCTAAGAAAGTTTAAAAATATGCTTTTCTAAGAAAGTTTATCCACAAGGCGTTTCCTTAAAAATATGCTTTTGTCCACTTATCAGCATTTGCACAAGAACAGATGTGTCAACATTTGCGTCATCAAGGCAGTATCTTTCCAAAACCAAGAGGGTGTGTGTGTTTAACTAAAAAATATATAGAGTCTGTATTAAATCCAGTTATGTTAGGGGTATGGTAGGGACACATTTGTCCTGTGGTAAATGTTATATCTCTCACATCATCTGTACTATATGAGAAGTAAAGTAGAACATTTTCTGAAGCTGTAACAGAAGTACGTGTGGTTTATTATAAAAGTTATTGGTTACTGCTCTTAAAGACAGGTGCTGCAAAGTATATTCTCTCATCAGTGTATATTTTGCAAGTTTCTGCATGCAAGAATATGAATGCAACTATAACCAGACTTTGATTCCAGCCAGCAAGACTGAGTGTCTTAAGAAGACTTCAAATCCATCACAGTAAGCACCAGAGTAACAGCACAGTGCTTTAGCACCTTAAAATTAATTTTTCATTCATCACTGAAACAAGTCAGGGAGAAAAGCTCCACCAAAGAGATACCATTTCATTTTAGTGTAAGCACCCTGAATTTACAGTGACAATATACATATACATTTTATATCACAGAGAAATGTTTTTGATATCACAGAGAGTGTATGCAAAGCAGGATAATAAGATTTTTCAGTGTCAAATCAAAGGAGGACTGGGCATTTCATAGACTGGGAATCGGTGGGTGTTTTTAAAGCAAGGGAGCACTAGGCTATTCCTACATTTGGAATGGATGTCATTTACAAGACTTGAGGAGAGGCAAAATTTTCTTTACAAGTAGTAATTCCTTATCTACAGAATTTGAGTACAGTTTGTTTTTGAAAGATAAAATCTTAGCTTAAGAAAAAAATGTTTAATCAGGAGCAGTGCATGAGCATAGCCATGTTTTAGTCAAGTGAGGTTATAGTATTTTCTAAAGTGAGATAAGGCAGTAAGCAATGTTATGTTAGATGGCAGTGCATTCCAGATTTTAGCTATATAATTAGAGAAGAGGGAGTCTCCAGCAACATTATCAGCTCTGGTTAGCTTTATTAGGGATTTATGGCTAGAAAGCAGAGTTCTATTACTGGAGTATGGGTGAGTAGATTTTGAAAGGAAGGGTATTTTTTCTGGTAGACACAGGCTTTTATGGGCCATAGTTAGTTGGTTATAAAATAGTAGTTGAGGGAAGTTGCAACCATTTAAGTTGATTGAGTGCAGTACATTGATGTAATCTAAAGGGTGAGTTTGTGGCAAACCTGGCAATTTTGTTATAACAGAGGTCTAATTTTTACTAAGTCAGATTTTCTTAGGTTAGTAAGAACTGGTGAGGCGTAGAAAAAAGTTGTGACAAAATGTGTTTGGGCAATAGTTGATTTTGTGCCCCTTGTAAGATGCTGCTTGTTTCTATATAGCATACTGAGTTTTTTCTGCCCTTTGGTCTGGGAAATGTGAATTTCAAATCTCATACTGTTGTCTATCACAACACCTAGTAGTTTGGTGTGAGCTACTGGTGAGATGATGGTATTGTCCATGGACACGATGTTAAATGAGGGGAGGGGTAAAGTAGATGTCCTTACATTCACTGCTTATGTATTCTTAACTATATGGGATTGCCTGTCACTGAAGCCTGATGTCCGTCCAGCCAGTCTTCCAAAGACTTCTGAATTTAGAAGGTATGCCAAACATCACCTTATGCACCTTGCGTAACGTAAGGCATAAAGGTGATGTTCAGGCTTACCAAAAACAGAACTTCTTTGCTGTCGATCTGAATGTATCTTTTACACTGTCAGTCTGTTTATCTGCTTCCGTTTTCTAACAGTTGAATGCATTATTGTTCTCCATGGATTTCTTACACCTGTTTGTTTTTTTTTTTGCAAGATAAGTGCCATGATTTTGTTTTTTCTTGGTTTTTGTGTTCCTTGAGGTTAATGTCAACCAGAAAGGGTAAATGCTAGTGTAGGAGACAGATTCTCCATAGAGACCACCACAATAAGTGTCTTTTTTGCTTAGGTGCTTCTCATGGCCATATCTCTTGTTCTATTTGTCATGCATTTGTTCCAAAAACCCTTCACAGTAGACTTTCTTCTCTTTCCTTGTATCTTGAGAGCCAGCATCTTAGGCTACTCACTAAAGATACTGTGGAAGTAATCTCCCACCCGAGGGTCAGCCATTAGGGAAGAAAAAGGTGAAAATGGTACGACCAGAATTTTCCGTTGTCCACCCTCTACCAGGTGTTTCTGCTGAGGTTGTTTTGAGCCTGGAGACTTGCCCAGCCATATTGTTGGATTTCACTGCCATGACTGTGTTTGAGGATAGTGAGCATCCAGCTGGCAGCACATCCAAAGAGGCTTTGCAGGCATCTGTCTTGGATGTTCAGAAGGAAACACTGTTGATTTTTTTTGAGAGGCCTAGGTGAGTTCCTCGGTTTCTAGTTGGGGATGAAGTTCCTGCTATGGTTCTCAACTGTCGTCCCGGATCTGAGACTTCTCAGGATGTTATCTTAAAAAAAGAAACAAAAAATTAAACATGTTCCTTCTGCTTCTTGGGATCCACAAAATGAGTGGCAGACTTTTACTCAGGGGTTATTTTCTGCCTTAATGTTCTTAAAGCCTCCTCATGAGGTTTGAGTTCCTGCTCCTCCTTGGTCCTCCACTCCTCTTAAAAGGCCTAGAGATCAGGATTCTTCTGAGGATGAGTTGGATTCTGCTGATGAATTCCTAAGCCTGTGTTTGTTTGTACGCAGTCATGCTCTTCTATTAAAGGTAAGAAAAGTGTCAATTGGACTCCCCTGTTAAGGCTATTCAATTTTTATGGACTCCAAAGCCTTCCTTTCTGGACAACTCAGGTGCTGTGTGTGACTCTCCATCCCTTCCCAGCCACATTCCTCTTTCTCTTCATCTTTGTCTTTATCTTCCAGTTTGGCTTCAGATTACTCAGGATTCTCGGGTTCTGTCGATCATTTGTCAAGGATACTACATGGTATGGAAATCCTGTCCTCCTTTTATGGGCATTTCTTAGTCTCCTCAGGAACATATTCCCTTTTTATTAGAGGTGCTTCAAGATCTCTTATCTCAGGATACTATTCAAGAGGTGCCTGTGTCCCAAAGGGGGAAAGGGTTTTACTCCAGACTGTTTCTAGTACCCAGAAAAGAGGGCACTTGGATACCTATTCTAGACCTCTCTCAACTAAACACTTTTCTAAAGGTACCTTCCTTTTGGATGTTGTCCCTTCAGATTCTGTTTCCTCTCTTGCTCCCTCAGGCCTATATGGTGTCTCTGGATCTCAAGGATGCTTATCTCTATATTCCGATCTGTCTTCGTTTCAGGAAGTTTTTGCATTTCTCTGCTGGTTCCTGGCCAGTGGCGGCTGGTAACTTCAAAATAAAGGGGGGGGGGCTGCAGGAGACAGCTGAATGGGTGGGGCCAATGGGAAGGGGTGTGACCAACTAGAAATGAGTGGAGCTATGCTCAAAACCACAACAACTGGAACTTTAATTAAATACTCTGCCCTGGGTGCCAAACTGTCATTACGAGAGTCCAGTCAAGCCAAAATGAAGTGTAGAAGAAAAAAATATTTCAATGCATTGGCTACATGACAACTTACTTAATATCTAGATGGAAACACAAAGGTTGTGAGGCATGAAAAAAATAAATTGCTTTTTAAATACATTACTGGAATGCTAGTCAAAATAAAGTATAAAATAAAACAAGCAGCACTCAGCTCCAACCACTTCTACTTGCACTGCAGTTCTAATTATAATTTATATTCAGCTTTATAAAATTACCAAGTAACATGCTGAAAGTAGCAACCTCTGTGATACCCCCACTTGTAAAAATGTTTCTTATCCAAAAAAGACCTGCTGCCTGACAACTATCAACTTGTTTCATGGGGAACAGATGATCAAAGTAAAAAATGAACAGCGAACAAGAAACAAACTCAAGATAAATTGCTTAAAGGATTACTGCACAAGTTATGGACCACACACGATAGATTGACATTCTGTTTAGTTTACGGGTAAAGCCTGCAAAGATAACTGCAAGTCTCCAACAAATGTAATGAGCTTCTGAAAATACTGTAATCCTGTCCTTTATTTCAAATACTGTTATATGCTTTTCAATACCTAAGGCTTATACGTTATGTAGTTCTGTAAATATTCTCTGCATGGCAACAATGAAAAGGCTTTCAATGTTGGTAATTCTTTAACAGTATGCTTATTAAAGCTTACTTGCATCTTACAATCTCCGACAAGCTTACCTGATGGTCAATAAAGCATTGCTACTTTAATACAGAGCAACAGGGCACTGCAACAGCATGCATTTTCTGAATAATAAGAAGCATAAATCAACAGTATAAAAATATGACAGAAAACCAGAACATTCTGCAAAATCAAGGACAGATGAAAAGCCACGGTCATACTTGTGGTCTACCTTGGATGGGGGAATACTCTGCACACTTACACTGCATAACTGCTCCTTGCCTTGCTTGGACACATCAAGAGTCACTACATGGGGGAGTGGGGTGCAACAAGTAGGTCAAAGTTTGAAATATCTCTGGCTGACGGTGATGGCTCTGACACTCATACCTCTCAACCTCAGAGCAAGAAATCTGGACAAAGCCATACATAGAAGTGGGACACAGGCCCAAAAATAAAGACAATGTTTAAATATTGCTCTTATAAACTTAGAAAGATAATAGAATAGTAGTAGGTATTTCATTAGTATGAATTTTTGAAGGTATGAAATCTGAAACTCAAATGTCTGCCATTATTTTCTAACTTCAGTCTTTAATGATTTGCTACTAATTTGCCAGAAAACCAAAATGTTTATGAAAAACAGACCAAAAATGTTATGCAAAAATATAAAATTGCCACACAATACAGCTGGGAACCTGTCAAAGAAGGGACACTTTTTTTAAAATTAGTACTGTTAACTTGAGCAGCTGACAAAATAAGATCATCTACATGCATTTCTGAAATAAAAGTAATCTATAACTCTGATCATTACAGTTATTTATAATTGTAAACCCTCCACATTTTCTTCCAAAGTTGCCATTTTGCAGAGGGATTATTAGGGGGAGAGCAACATTTTGAGCCAAAATTGGGGACAGTTGAGAGGTTTGGATATTCCTAATTCTATAAAGCGATTTATTTGCACGTACCTCTCAACCTCTTAATGCAGGAAATCTGGACAAAGCCAAATATATTGGGGGAACATGCAAACAGTACTACAAATTGCTCTTGTATAAACTTAAGACAGTTGATAAAATAACAGGTCTTGCTTTAGCATGCATTTTTCTGAAGGTTATGATGTCTGAAACTCAATGTCTGTCATTATTTAGTGACTTCATTCCAAAATGATTTGGCAGAAAACCATAAATTTTATGAGGAACAAACCAAAAATAAGAAGCAAAAATCTATTCATTCTGCAAAATTCTGGACAGTTGAGCGGTATAGTTCAGCCGGGGCTGTCTGAGTTTGCTGCCCCCCCCACAAAATCATGGTCGAATGGAGCGCCCCCCCTGCAGCCATTCCAATGTCCTATTCCTTGGTTATTTCACCCCATTTGCCATAAAAACTGTAATGTGCATACTGCTTTACTTCTGCGATGATATGGATTTCATTTGAAAGTTTTATTTTATATTTTACAGCATAAACCCTAATAGATAAGCAATGCAGTCTCACAATGAAAATAGACTTGGCATTAAAACTTATCTGCCCTTGAAACTCACATTCATTGAAACTGCATTGAAACCCACATTCAAAGAAAATACATTTTGCCAGTGGCAGATAAAGATTAATTTTGGGCTGTTGTCAAGTCATAGGCCCCTTGAACACCAAACATACACATGCTCTTTGATACACCTTCCTGGCTGTATTAAACTATATTCTTTGTACAATACAGTACAGTTGTTAAAGGGCATTTTAAATTTATTGTTTTGAACATTTTTCCAGTAAACAATGAAACAAAATGCATGCACCAATAATGACAAAACTGCCCAATTCAGAACATTTCCATCATAAAAGTGTACTCAAACTTCAACAGTCCACCAGTATCAGTAAATATGCACAATCTCTGAAGAAGTAAAAGCCATCTAAATAATTCCACATTAAAGAAATCTGTTAACTAATGAAGAGGTTACTGCTAGCAAACAACTTTATATGTCATTGTTTCATCTACAAATAAAGTGCCTGTTGCCCTTGAGGAATAAATTGCTTATGTTGCATTAAAAAAATTATAATGCTAGTAATATCGCAATAGGGAATGGATGGCAAACTGATAACAGGTTTATAGTTACTAGGTATCTTTGCCAAAGAGGACTGCAGAATCCATCCCATTTACAACAGAGTACAGTATCAGCAATGGATCTACCTACTGTGGAAGTAGAACCCACAGCATTCTGCATCAAAAGCAAGTACACTACCTGTTGTGCTATTTACAGTGTAAGCAGACTTGGCATAAGCAGCACTAAACTTTTGTTCCCCTGCAGCTCTCAGCTCCTTGTAAAATCTACTCGACATTCAGCTGTATCTCTGAACTTTGCAGCACAAGAAATCTGGACAAAGCCAAAATTTATTTGGGGGGGGCAAAACCCCATAAACCAGGGACACATTTTTAACATTGCTTGTATAATGTTGGAAAGTTGCTAGAACAAAATGCTATGTTACCACCATACATTTCACTGCTAAGTATTGAACCCAGGTTCCTGTGCAAAACAGCCAGAGCAACATACCACTATGCCAAATCATCTATTTTTATGAAAGAAAGGAAGACTGAAACTTAAATGGCTACCATTTAGTGAATTCAGTTCCCACCATAGCTGTCAACATCTTAGCACAAAACACCTGGGCAAAGCCAATAATGGGGAATACAGCTCCCAAACATATTCAGTGAGTTCAGTTATCACCATAGCTCTCAACCTTGGCACAAAAAACCTGGACGAAGCCAATAATGGGGGAATACAGTCCATAAAATAGGGACAAATATCCACTGAGGACTCCAGAGCAAACCCACACAAACACAGGGAGGACATGCAGACTCCACACAGAAGGCACCCCAGCCAAGAATCAAACCAGACAACCCATAGCTGTCAGGCAACACTGCTACCACTGCACCACTGCACTACTGCACTACTGTCTGCTTTAAGTAACAAAAATACAGAAACCACAGATTTTATGAGGAACAGAACAGATATGAGGCAAAAATCTGCAAATGTTTTAGAAATGGTGGTGGGTAGGGAATTCAGGCTCTTGTCACTTGGGCCAAAGGTACAGGGTTGAAGCCTTATTGTCTACCCACCACCATGAAGCAACTGGGGCATCACATACAGCCTGCCATTGCAGTGATCACCACCTACCTGTCTCCAGAATGGCCTGCCATGCATGAGCCTGTACTCTGTAGCTGTGGTCTCCTGCTGTTTCCCCGATCGGTCCTCCATACTAGCCCACAAATGGATAGTTCACAGGGATGTGTTTCTGGACTGGTTGTGGGGTACTCCTCAAGTAGATCTTTTTTGCCTCCCTTTTGAACAGACAACTTCCTCTGTTTTCTGCCAGAGTCCCAGGTCCCCTGGTATGGAAAGTGGATGCCCTCTCATTCTTTTGGAAGGAGATGTTTCTTTATGCATGCCCTCCCCTTCCTCTCAGTCCAAAAGTCCTGTTCAAAATTCAACAGGATGCTCCCAAAATCTATGTAAAACAACTTTGAGAAAAGCAGCAAAGAAGACTCCACAACCAGCTACAGTAAAAAAACGAATTTAATGAACAAGCACCTTGAACACTCTAGCGCCTCGGCTATCAGCCTTCCAGGAGTAATACATATCACAAAACCTTACACATTTTATATAATCCATTCATTAAATAAATAAATCAATTATTCAATTACATAATAATTGCCTCCAATTAATCTCCAAATTTAAACGTACAGGTACCATTGTATTACATTTCAAAATATAGACAGATTCTTTATAAAGGAGTTTTTCCTTAATATTGCACATTTCCCCAACTTGTATAAAAACTTTCTTCATTGCTTCCAAATCTTGTTGGTGACTCCCTTTTGGCTGCCACATCACTAGTTCCCTCTTCTTATACATCTAGCTAGGGGCAATCACCATAAGTTACCTCTCAGGGTGGAGCTAATCACACAAGACAAGGGCTCTCTTATCCATTCCCACCTGACCACACTTCCATTGACACTGTGGGTGATAGGATTTTGATTTCTCATAGACACTTTTTTTTGAGGACATGCTGCAAGCCCTGCAGAAGACCAGAAGACCTAAGACTAGGAAATCCAACTTGTCCAAATGGAAGAGGTTTCCTTTTTGGTGTCTTTCTCATAACCTGGACCCACTTACTGTGGATGCTCCTTTGATTATCTCTTATTTGTGTGAATTGTTCAATGCTGGTTTGGCCTATTCTTCTATTAAGGCCCACTTATTAGCTATATCTGCTTGTCTGCCTTTTTCCTCCTCATTTAGCTGCTAGATTTGAGGTGAAACAATGTCTTAAAGGTGTCCCTAATATTAGACCTCCCAGGAAGTCTCTTCCTCCTCCTTAGGATTTTAATTCTGTTTTGGAGAAGTTGACTCAGGCTCCCTTTGAGCCTGCTGCTGTTTTATCTTCCTTACAACATTGTTCCTAGAAGACTGTTCTTTTGTTAGTGATTACTTCTGCCATATGGGTGTCTTGAGTTGCAGGCCATTATGGCTTGTCCTCCTTTTTTGATTTTTCATGAGGATACAGTGCCCTTGAGCACCCTGACCCTTCTTTTTATGCTGAAAGTGGTTAATGAGTATCTCTTAACCAGTCTATTAATCTGCCTACTTTTTTCCCCTCTCCGAAAATTGACTGTGAGAGGGTGCTGCAAACTTTGGACATGCATAGACAACTTAGAGTTTATATGGATAAGACCAAGGCTATCAAAAAATCCGAACAATTATTTGTTGCTTTTCATCCTTGATCTTTGGGGCTTGCTGTATCCAAGCAGACTATTTCTTCTTGTATTTCTAAGGCCATTTCTTTTTGTTACACTTTTCATGGCAGGAGCCTTCTTTTTTCAATTAAGGCTCATTCTACTAGAGCTGAGACTTCTTCTGGTGTTTTTATGAAAGGCTTAGATACTAATTCTATTCTTGTAGCAGCTACCTGGACTTAGCACTACAAGTTGGGTGGTATCTCTAGAGCTAGGGCTGGCTTTGCTAGTTCAGTTTTTCATGTTTTTTTTTAGGGGATTCATCTGCCCCTTCCTCCTCCAAATTTCGTCTTGAGCTTTGGCACTCTCCCATATGGTTAGGAATACTATAGCAGTGAATGTAAGGACATAGTACAGTTGTGTAAAGTCTTACCATAATGGTAGATGTCCTTGCCTTCACTGTTGCAATATTCACTCCATCCCTCCATCCCCCTAGTTCTTTACCTTCCTGGATGTACACTTTACCTCTCGAGTTCCTTGGACTGGTGTACCTCCTGGGGCAATCAGTTCTATTTTTGGTAAGCCTGAACATCACCTTTATGCCCTATGTTACACAGGATGCATATGGTGACATTCAGCATACCATTTAAATACAGAAATGTTTGGAAGACTTTCCGAATGTCAGGCTTCCGCAGCAGGGAATCTCATATAGTTAAGAATACTGCAGCAATGAAGGCAAGGACATCTATCATTATGATAAGATTTTACACAACTGCACTGTCTAGTGGGATGGAACAGCATGAGGTTGGTTTTGTTGGGGTTCCGAATTAGCTGGGAGTTGATTAGCCATGTTTCGACTGCAGAGGAGTCTTGTGCTAGTGATTGTAGTTCTTGTATAGAAGGGCAGCACATATTAGTGTGGAGTCATCAGCGTACTGAACCATGGAAGCATTTGGGGTAGAAGTGTGGAGATTATTAGTATATAGTGAGAAAAGTAGAGGGCCAAGGATGGATCCTTGAGGAACTCCTAGGGTAACAGGAAGAAGGGGTGATAGCTTTGTTGCCATAGTACTGCTTGCTGACACCCAGTTAGATAGCCTTGGAAAACGTAATTTGGCTTAGATTCAGCTCAGAGAGGACATTGATTAGTTTACTGTGTGAGACCATGTCGAAGGCTTTGGATAAGTCGAGAAATATAGAGGATACAAATTTGCTTTTATTTCTCTGATGGTTGACAGTGTTAGTGAAAGTCAATAAAACAGTGGTAGTACTGTGGATGGGGATGAAAATCGTGTTGGCTATTGGACAGTAGGTTGTTATAATGTAGACAGTCTGTAATTTGCATGTGTATATTTTTCTCTACTGCGGTGGTGGTTCTGCGGTAGCATTGTCACCTCACAGTAAGACGTTGTCCTGTTCAATTCTCAGCGAAAGCGTCTTCTGTGTGGAGACATGCGTGAGTGCGTGTACCTTCATTGAAGGTTGTACGTCAGGGCTGGCAACTCGGTACGTAAAAATCTACTGCCAATCATTAGCGGACTGGTGTTCCGCTGTGGCAATCCCTAACCGGGAAAAGCCGAAAGATACAACAACATCTTAGACATGGGGAGATAGGATAGCAGTTGGTCGGTAGTTTGATAGATCTGCTGAATTGCCTCCTTTGTATAGTGGAATAATGTGTGAAATTTTCCAAATGGCAGGAACTTGGTGCTCAGAAATGGATCTGTTGATAAGGATGGATACTGAATAGGTAATTGCAACAGCAGCAATCCTAATAAAATCTGCTGGTAAGTTATCAGCAGCTAGTGTAGTGGGCGTTAGTTTTTCAAGCAATTTTTTTATTGTGTCAGTTGAGATGGATTGTAGGGAAAGGTGTTGTCATACTTTGGTATAGGAGTAAATGGAGTGGTGGTGGTTTGCTTCTTAGAGAGGGCTAAAATAGTCTCAGTGAAGTTTTTATTGCATTGGATAGCTATGTTATCTGTATTATTAGTAGTAGAAAGAGTGGATATACTAGTTTTACCGGGTAAGAGTATGTTATTAATATCTGTCTGAAACTTTTTTGGGTTGTTTTGGGGTTTAGTTTGGATATCAGTGTAGTAGTTTACCTTGTCATGTTCTCTAGTCTTTTTGCCTTATTTCTGTGTTCATGGTAACTTGTTTTGAAACTTGGGGCTTAGTTTTGTACCATTGTTCCTAGGCTTTTTCTCTTGATTTTAGCATTGACCTAGTTTCTTTGCTTAGCCATGGGGCAGAGTAAGATTTTATCCTTATTGTTCTGGGAGGAGAATGTGTGTTTAAGATTGGTAAGGAATGTAGTGTTGAAGTATTTAACTGCGTCTTCTAGAGGATTTAGCTTAAGTGGTGCCCAATTGCAGTGTTTGAGGGTGGATGTGAAATCTTTGGGGTTAAAGTTTCTTTTGTTTCTTATTAAATAGTAAGTAGTTAGTTTTAATGGGTTTGTGAGTAGAAGTGTTGGAAGTTGGTCTCTGAGGAGACAGCCAGAATGAAAGGAGTGGGCTGGTTTATTTGTTAAAATCCAGTCAAGAATGGAGTGTCTATTAGATGACTTGTCAATCCTAGTGTCTATTAAGTGACTTGTGAATCCTCTGTTGCTACTACTCAGAACAAACTTCCTCTATCCATTAGAAGTATTTCTAATACCTATACCTTCAAAATAGCATTAAAAGAGACCCTACTGAACTCATGGTTCTGCTCCTGCCAAAACTCATCCTTACTCCATCATCCTTTGTATGCTCCCCTCTCTGCTGTCTGTTCCCCTGACTACCCTCCCTCTGATCTCCTCATCCTGTATTCCCTTCTCTTCTGCCCTCACACTCTTTTCCACATTCTTTCTTCTCTTCTTATGACTATAGCCTTTACCTCTTACATGAAGCTGTCTAGTTCTGCCTTTCTGTTACCCTGAACTTTCAAACTCATATATATTTTATGTCTACTTCCTTCTCAATTTTAGTGGCAAACACCCCTATTACTCTCTTATTCTCAGTCTATTTTACTAATATACATACGTCCCAATAGCTTTTCCTACTAGTATAATTTCCTCACCACAGTGCTAGCTGATTGTGTCTCATTGCACTGTTCCTGGAGTCTTAGCATATATTTATAGCTACTCATGTATTTATTGTATTCCGTTACACTACCTACTACTAAACTACTACTACCTAGTGCTAAGAATAGTATCTGTGACAATAGGAAGTACTGCCAGCCATGCCAGGGAGAAGTAAGGCAGTGGATGTAAGACTTTTGCCAGCACAGCTAGCTCGAATTTTGTAAATAATTGTACGTCATTAGTATATCAAATTGATCTGTGCAGATGCTTGATGCATTTGTGAGCTTTGTTTGTGTTAATTGTGTTAAAATGTATCAACAGTGCACCCTGCTGAAATGAAGAGAAATGTACATGTATTATGGTATCTGAATTAAATGTATATGTTTTAATAGAGGACACTGGCACAGCAATGGTTAACCAGCTGGCATATTTTAAGAAAAATAAGGGAAATGTAAATGAGCTGTTAAATCATTGAACATCACCCCACAGTGCTGAGTAGGCCCGGAGACATTAGGTCTGGGAGCAGCCATTATCTGTTAGCTTTTGTAGAGAAGGTGGGAGGGTGTTGAAAATGTTTCTGGCTCCTAGGCATTTCCATAAAAGTTCTAAATGTGTATTGTAGCAGTCTGCTAAAGTCCTGTCTCAAACTTCAAAAGGAGATATTTTGGGAACCTAGGGTCAGGTGACCAGGTGAGGTCATTCTGCAAGTCATCTGGATGTTATATTTTACAGGAAGTAGTCTCAGAGGATAGAGTATAGTGTTTGGAAACCTGACTAGACATACCCTCACCCACAGGATCTTGCCTTGCAGTAGTAAGTAACTTAACTAGGAACAGTATAATTCTCTTAGATTCAGTCAGGAATATAGTGAAGCTTAGTTTAGAGACTGTTTTTTTTTTATGAGTCAGTCCATCAATGTTATTTTCAATATTTTCTGTGATTTGAGTTCTGTGGTTTACTGTGAATATATATTCAGTATTTTCATGTACTTTTATTATTTATTATTAAATATATTTAATACTTTTATTGTGGCTGGTTCTTGTAAAGAGTATCTAACCTTTGAGAGTACTTTTATTTATTTGGCGACACTGTGTGAGCCACTCCAGAAGGTCTAGCCATCTTGGTGAACTACTACCATTTATATTAACATTAATATTGCACAGTATAATTAGACACCCTTTGTTAAACGCCTTAGAGTAGCTGATTGTGAAGTGTCTGGTGGCAGTGATAACTACCTTATACTCTGGGTGGGGGGGGGTGGCAGATAAGCCTGTGCCAGCCTGTATCAGGTATATGTGTGTGAAAATTAAGTCTGCCAGAGTGTGTGTGTATCAGCTACTTGGGACAGGGACACAAAGCACTGGGTTTACTGAGAGAGTGCTGGAGGACTTGGCTTGGACACTTGGCTGAGGACCTAACCCTACAGCTGTACCAGTGGGGAGTCTTACTGGGGATCTGGAGGGAGACAGATATAGAGACATCCAGACCTTGGGCTGAGTGTGTTCCCTGTGTGCTCTTAAGGGAAATTGTACTTGATGCAGAGAGGTCTGCATCTGGAAGTGCTGGGTGTGTCCATTTGTATTCCAAGTGCATGTCCCTCTCCCGTGTCAATGGTGAGTATTCAGGCTCCTTGATTACTAGCCCAGCATGGGGACGACACATATTGGTGCTCATCACATATTGGTAGCAGTGGTGGGTGTCACAATATCCAACAATACTACAAAAATTACCATATTTTCTATACTCCAGAGCTTGCTGGCTGTATTATTTAGTACTGTATTTGAATATTTTTCTTGCACCTGTAGTTATTACTGTATTGCTTCCATACCTTATTGCTTTCTGATTTACCAGTTTTTGGTTAGTTTGTTCCTTTTGCTTTTGTTTGCTGTATTTTATCTTCTTTAATAGTTGTTCTGTATGGAACTTTTTCCCTGGGCCTCACAGAAAAAGGGCAAATGCTCAGTTGGACATACCCAGTTAACAAATGTCAAAATAAAATAAATAAAATAGTGGGTGTTTGGATTATCTGGGTGAAGCCATGGAGGTTGATATGATTTGTCGGGTTGTGAGAGTTGCAGGTTAACCAATGTATATTAAAATCACCCATGATAATTGTTTCCTGGGGCAGTGTTTTTGCAGTCCAATGCAAAATGTGTTCTAGTATTGGGGATGTTGTCTGCAGGTAGAATATAGGTACCTATGATGTTTATCTGTTTTTTAATTAATTATTAGTTTGGTAAGAATTATTTCAGAATTGTTAAAGTTGGGGATATTATTATCTAAAGCTTCTAGAGTAATGTGATTTTTAAATAATATGGCTACACTGGCACCCCTTTTCTCTTTTCTGTCTACCCGTAGTATATTATTGCCAGGAGCAAGTATTTCATTGTTGCTAATGTCAGGTTTTAGCCATGTTTTGGTTATTAATACAATATCCGGTGAATACAGAGAGAGGTAGGCATGCAGTTCATGGACTTTGTGATACTGCTAATATTAATGTTCAATAGTAAGAGATCTACTTTCTTCTTAGGGAGGTTTAGAGATATATGGAAGTGGTTGCAATTTTAGGGAGGTGTTCAGTTTAGGTTAGTTTCTGGGCCAGGGTTTGTATGAATGTCCCCACTGAGTGTTAGGCTGGTTACTATATTAAATGACATTTTTAGAATTTTAACTATGTATTTATGATATTCCATTGAGATTTTGGGGGTATTGTCATGAAGGAGTAAAGAGTAGGAGGTGTAATGAATTGGTGTTATGTTAAATATTAAGGAGGATTTGATAATGCTGTTTGGTTTATCTCTTTATGGGTATAAGATAGAGGTAGTTTTTTACTGGATTGGTTTCTTTAGGATGGTGTGGTAAGAGGAGAAATGGGCAACTGTTGCTAGGATTATGAGAGTGACAGTATTTAAATGTGGCATATTGTTGTAGGGGGTTGTTACTGGATGGGAGCAAGTAATATAAGTTGGATTAGAGTTGTGTTATTGTGCTTTGGACTAGGTAGTTGCAATCTAAAGTGTTTGGTAGGTTTTGCTATGGGTTGGGAATGGGTAGGGCTATATAATTAACTAGTGATTAGTTAATGAATGAGTTGGCCTTGATGATTGGATGAAGTGGGTAGTAGGAGTGTCTAGCTGAGAATAAATGTAGTTGTACTAGGGTGGGTGGGATTTGGGGGTAGGGTAGGGAAGCGAAGTGAGCCTGAGCATAGCGGGAAGACCCAAGACCTTGGTCATAGTGTGCAAAATGTTCTAAAAAATACAATCAATCATTCAGTGGCAGAACACATAGGTAAGCTAGCACTATGTTTCTAACCCTGGGATTGTACTAGTTCAGCACTTCTGATATTCAGTAATGTCCAATTTAAGTATGTAGTACCCTGTAGCAAGAAGAAGTTAAGCCCTAGTTGTACAAGCTAGCACTAAGTAAATAATGGTGGGAGGAAATGTCTATGGGATCAAGGAGAAATAAGCAGCTGTTGGCCCTAGAATATGAGTGTTGGTGAATCTAGAGTGTTGCTACATGGGTAAAGTTGTCCAGTATTAGAGATAACACCTACATGCAGGTGTTTTGTATATATTGCTGTTTTGGGTTCCCAGTATTGTTTAAACTTCCCAGACTGTTGGCAGTACGTAAACATTATTAGTACAAACATAATAAATTTCCATGTTATGCCATCTACTGCTTAGTACAAAGAATGTATACCTCAAGCATCTCTAGATCCATTGATATGATGGGCAAAGTTTTAGTTGTGTTTTAAATGAGTCTGAATTCTGAACGGATTTCAGTGGTAGTGGGATCTGGTTATGCAGTTCATCTATACTATTTGAATACAGAGAATCACCTGCATTATTAGAAGATTTGGTTATAGTAATTAGTGATTTTTCTCTACAGCATACAGTTCCATTTGGGAGTAGTGTTGTGTTAAGTTGTTAAGGGCTGGGCAATTTTCAGGCTTATAAAAAAGTCTGTAATCTGTATATTGTTTGCTGAGAGAGAGAGAGAGAGAGAGAGCTAGATTATGTAGTAGTTCTAACCAGTTTAATTATCTGAGGGCTAGGCATGGTATGTTTAATTGTTATAGTTTATTACAAATTTGGATAATTAACTATAACGTTACTCAGGTTTGGACAGTTGTGAGACAACATAGAGGAGAGATGGCAGTAAGAAAGCAGAGTAATATGTCTTATGAACATGTCAGTGAGCTATGTTTTTGCTTTGTATAATCTACCTATTTATTTTGTTGTTGTTGTTATTCAGTTTTACTGCAGATATTTCATCTTTAGATTTTCTAAAACACACAATGTAAATTATATGGACTAAATTAGTGACTTGGAAATACTGGGGATTACATTTTCTAACACTATAAAATTGTTTAAGCTTCATAAATGTGATATGATCTTGCAGTAAACATGCTCTTCTTACTTTTTAACACCCATGTAGTTACATTTCTTTTTTAAATACCCTAGGCAATTCTGTAATATTTGTTTCTATACATTCTTCCCACTCCCTCAATAAGGGTTATCCTTGGTAGCTGTCAAGCTAAGGTGTCATGTAGGGTACTAACCTTTTTGGTTGTGTTAGCTTTTTACCTTAAATGAAGACAAGACACATCTTCCTCTCTTTCAGTGGTATTTATTACACATGTATGGGAGCCTCATGGAAAGTACCAGGGAGACTCCCAGAACAAAGGAATGCATAAGCTTATATGCTGGTAATACTGCTGACAGTACAAAAATATAAACTGGACCAATTAAATTAGTACAAATGACAATTAACCAATCAGTGGTTTACTCATAGGCTTAAAGCAGTTCACATTACTATATCTCTAGGCAGAAAAAGAAAATCGGATGCACTTTTATATAAGGCACATTTCCTGCTTTCAAGCAGGCTCTTGTTTTTTAGTACTTTTCCACTATTCACAGTTTACTCAGAGTTTGCAGTACAATGTCCATCTTAATGCATGCAGATCGTCATATACTCAATTTCCTTAAACACATGCTTTGACCGTTCATATTCTACAATTCCCCCATTTGATGCTATGTAAGCATCACCATTTAGTCTATCATACATTTGCTCTAAGTCTAACATGACCATGTGGCTGGTTCCTTTAACATTGTCACATATTTTTGTTTCATCATCTATATTTATGGCTGCAGGCATATAAAACTTTGGCACCATAGAAAGTAAGACATTATTTTAAAATCAATGCTTTGATTAAAAACACAAGAAGAAAGGCAATAGTAGCTAATACTGCGATTAATAAAATTAACTTCAATAGTCCACCTCCCCAACTTGAGAACAGGTTGGTTAACCATGCCCATGTTGAGTTATCGGCCTCCTTGGCCTTAGAGAGTTCAGAGACTCTCTGAGTGAGGTTTGAGATGACTTTCAATTTTGTGCTGATTGTCAGGAATAAACGTACAGCACTCCTCCTGGATTAAAGTGCAAGTTCCACCTTTCGCCGCTAGGGTGAAGTCAAGAGCCATACGGTTTTGGAGGACTACAGCTGTCATAGCACTCAGTTTATCAGTTACTAGTTTTAAGGCAGAAAATGTGGCATTGCTTAATACTTCAAAGAACTTGGAGAGTTTTCTCAGTTCCCAAATTGATCTTACTGCTCCGTATGTTGGAATTATACCAGCCTATGATATGACATCATCACCCAAGTCCATATGAGATAGTCCTTTGGTGCCAGCATGAGCTAAGTTATGATGATAAATCCATGAAGCATTAACTTGGCCTACCGGATTGGCAGGCTTTTTAATCTCTCGAACATTTCACCTGCTAGGCCGAGGAACCCTCTGAGTTGTCTCTTAGGTAAAGGCTGTTGGTCTTCAAATGGCACAACTTTCTTGATGTGTGAGATGTGTATCCAGGTAGGAGATACTTGCAGTCGCACAGCAGATGATGTTGTCAGAAGAACCAGCGTGGCTGGAGTGCTGTTTTTCTAGAGAAGGACTTAATGTAAACCCAATCACCTGATTGTAAGGCAGATGACAGAAAAGGATCTGGAAGATGCTGAGCAGCTGCTACTTGTCGATGGTGAAACTGTAGGAAGGAAACAAGAGATTTTCAGTACAAGAGAATATCATTATAAAATGCATCATATTCAGAAAGGGCTGCTGGTGGTGTCATGGGCATACACAGAGGGCGACCCATGAGAATTTCATGAGGAGAAAGACCCTTAGTAGGATGTGATTGTGCTCACATAGAAAGTATGGCTAGTGGTAAGGCCTGTACCCAAGTTACACCTGTTTTTGAAGTGACTTTAGCAAGTCTAGTTTTCAAAGTCTGATTTATTAGTTTAATAATACCTGATGCCTGTGGTCTATACGGGCAATGAAATTTCAAAGTGATGCCTAACATTGTACGCAATGATTCAACTAACTTAGCAGTAAAATGCGTTCCACGGTCAGAGTATATTTGACAGGGAACACCAAAACGAGGTATCAATTCATAACACAATTTTTTTGCAACTGAAATAGCATCATTTTTAGCACATGGGTAGGCTTCTAACCACCCCAAAAAATATCAACAACAGTCAAAACATATTTAAAATGAGTAGACAGTGGGAATTCGATAAAGTCCCACTGTAAGGCACAAAATGGTCCCATTGGTTTTGGCACTGGTAGAGCGGGAGCCATAGTGCCTTTTGAAATATTATGTTGTAAACAAATGGAGCACGTGCTCAAAAAATGTTGCACAGAAGCAGAAAGTCCTGGGACGAACCAATCCTTTTGGATTTGCTTGATTAATGCTTGTACACCTACATGAGCTGGCAAATAATATGCTTTTATAAGAGAATTTAACATAGATATAGGGAAAATTAATCTGCCATCAGGATGCTGCCAAATTGAATCAGAGCGTTTGAAACAGCTTTGAGCCAGCCATGCCTTTCTTTCTGATTCCGATGCTTCGTTTTGTAAAGTTTTTAAAACAGTAGTGTCAAAAGTAACCATTTGTAAGATAGGCTGCAGAAATTGTCCCTGAACAGTGTGTGAAAGAGCAGCCTGTTTGGCAGCCCAGTCAGGCAAATTATTTTCCTTAGCTACTGGGGAGTCATTAGACTGGTGAACTGCACACTTGACAACAGCAATTTTAGAAGGTAATAACAAATCCTGTAATAGGTGATCAATGTGCAGGTAATTTTTAATCGGTGCCCCAGAGGATGTCAAAAATCCCATTTCCTTCCACAAGGTACCAAAATTATGAACAACACCATGGGTATAACGTGAGTCAGTATAGATAGTAACAGATTTGTCTTTGGTCATTTTACATGCATGCGAAAGTGCCTCTAATTCCGCGGCTTGTGCGGAAGTGCCAGGTGGTAATTGCCAGTTTGTAAATCCTCAGATGACGAGCAGACTAACCATGCAGCCTGGAGTTCACCATAATTATTTCGTAAACAGGATCCATCCACGAAGAGAACTAAATCAGGATTAAGCAAAGGAACATCTTGCAAATCTAACCTGGGAGAAAGAACAGTGTTAACTATAAGCACACAGTCATGTGGTTCACCCTTGTCACTAGTTGGAATCAATGAAGCAGGGTTTAGTGGTGGGCAACGTGTAATCTGAACAGCAGGATTACTTAATAAACTTAACTCATATTTAGTGAGGAGAGCATTAGAAAGATACTGTGTTTTTGTTTTTAAGAGGAACGCTTGCACCACATGAGGTATCATGTCCTAAAGTCAATGGTACTGCCATATCGATCAAAACAGCAGCAGCTGCCACCACTTGTAAACAGGGTGGATAGCCAGAAGCATCAGGGTCTAACTGAGTGCTGTAATATGCTATAGGTCGATAGCCCCCCCGTGCGCGCTTGTGCTAGCAGGCCCAGGGCAGTCTTGTTTCTTTCACAACAGAAGAAAACAAAGGGTTTAGAATAATCTGGGAGCCCCAGGGCAGGTGGGTTTATCAGTGCTGTTTTAATAGCCTGAAAAGCATTTTTATGTTCAGAGGACCAAGGCAGAGGATCTGTGACTTCCTTTTTTAGAAGCTGTAACAGAGGGGCTGAAATTTCTGAAAAATTGGGCACCCACTGTCTACAGATGCATTTTTTGGTTAAGTGGGGATACAGATTGTCTCCTAGGGTGGGAATGCCACTGCATGTGTAGATACCCAAAAACTGTCCTTCTCCCTAATCTCAAAGGGACTCTCACTGATGTTAGATAAAACTGCAACACGCCACTGTTACTTTAACAGCATATTCATTAGTGTGCCTTGCCTTCTGAAGCACAGCTAATTGAAAAGAAGTATAATTTTAATTTGAAGGAGAAGCTTTTGCTACTATCTAAATCTAATAACACAGTTGGTGACTCCGCATACTCCCCATACTGAAAACATGTTACAAAGTTGTGGAATAATAGCCCCCTAGTTAAGAACATTCAGCAATGTTAAGTGCTATCTCCACTTAAAGGCAACATGACTGTCATTGCTTTGTTGTTCCTAGATAGCTTCAAGTCCTCTTCCCTCATCTCTAACAACCAGCTAGTCTCACCTCTGTAATTATTCTCTTGTCTTTACACTACTAACCACTTCCACTGCTATACTTTTTATGGTAATTCTCTCTCCCTCCTCATATTTGTTGCTTGTTTCTCCCCTAATTATTTTGTTGTTTATATGTGTGTGTGTGTGTGTGTGCGCGTGTGTGTGTGTGTGTGTGTGTGTGTGTGTGTGTGTGTGTGTGTGTGTGTGTGTGTGTGTGTGCGCGCGCACCTGTGTATATGTATATTGTAAATAACATTGAACCTGTGCAACTCTGGCACTACTACCTTCATTACATGCTAATAGTTGGTTTCATTTCCTATGCACAGATTTAGTTGTAATCTTTTTCTCTTAACTCAGTGTTACAACTATTCATAAGATATAGTTTCTTGCATTTTTTTATAAACAGTCATTCTTGGGCCTCTCCCCCCAGGAATCCACTGGATTTTTTTCCCAGTCAGACTATCCAGGTAGCCAAATGCAAATAAATGGAAGAAAGGAAGAGAAAAGTATGGTTTGTAATAGCCACATCTGTCAGCACATAAAGTGAAACATGTTTGCGTATGTTACTCAACATCTTGATACATTGTATTTTGCTTTATTGTTGATAGCATATAGTGAAGTTTCCAATGTCACATAATTTAAGAGAACAGGCAAAAGTTGAGGTTTCAATCCTTAAACCTTTTCTAAGTTTTTCTAAAGTGGGAGATGGTATATCTAGAGACTGGAGGGATGTAACAGTGCCCCCACACTGAGAGGGTAGAGTGGTACAATCCTCCTACACTAATATTTGTTGAGTTGTGTGACTTAATGCACTTAAAGGTTTTAATGAGTTGTTTTTATAATGTTTAGGTATTTTAATAATGGTAATTTGCATTTTGACTTGGGGAGATGTGACATTTCATTGTTGTTCCTTAAATAAGATTTACATAATTTTAGAGTTAAGATGATGTTATAGTAATGGTGTTATGGTATAATTCCTGTGTAATTTGGGTATGAATTAATTTATGTTTAAGTATGGGAATGTGAAAGGTGCAGGGAAAAAGTTGTTTTGTTTAGGAAGGAGGAGTGATGTAATTATACATGATTTATTCTTGTATATCACATTTTCAGTCTTTGATACATTAAAAATTCTTACATTGCAACAGGCTAGATTTTCCATCCTCATGGTACAGAAACAAACTTATTGCATTGTAAAATTATTATCTTTTTGCTGTATTAATAAGCTGGCCACATGACAACTTACTGGTCTTACAGATGTATGGGGAGATGGAATTCTAAATTATGCAAGCTACAGCACTGTTAACAGTTTTTGTAGTTTGCAATATTTAATATTTTTAGAAGGCAATACCTTAACTAAGCATTTCCTCACATTGTGCCTTTTTGATGTTGTAGGGATTAATAAGATGCAAGATATGCAGAAGCTGAATGACTGAATGAAAAGCAAAATTCTAACTGATTTTGAAAACAATCAAGAACAGCATTTCCTTTAAGTGTATATATTTATGCCAGCAGGACCTTGTAAATCACTATCACATAGCAACAGCTTAGGTTTGCAGGATGCTGCACAATGCTTTGTGATAAAAATGACAGACTCTGTGTCACAACGAAACATTTATGTACAACACAACCCAACTAAATGTGTGCTCTCAGTGCTCATTTGGGAAGTTGTAATAAGAAGTAATTCACCTTCAGGGTGGCACAGCAGTGCAGTGGGTAACATTGCCACCTCATAGCAAGAGGTTCGATAGTTTGGTTCTTGGCTGGAGTGCCTTCTGTGTACAGTCTGCACATAGCCCTCACTATGTTCACATGTTTTTTTTTTTGGGTGTTGTGGTTTCCTCCTACACTCCAAAGATACATACTAGGTAGACTGACACCTTCTAAATTGTCCAGAGATTTGCATGCATTGGAAGAAGGCCTGGCAATCTACTTCCATTTGCTCTCTTGCCCAGCAAACTCCATGGATGGAAGTTGCTGTTCTTGGAGTCATTGTAGGAGTTGCTGTTCTCAGAGTCTCTGTAGGAGTTGGTTGCTAGTTGTAAGCATGGACTGATGGAATTCATCTCCAAGGTGAGATTTGATGTTAATGTTTTGCTGTCAGTCAGACCAGGGGACAGTATTTTAGAAG
The DNA here is from genome assembly GCF_019279795.1 of Protopterus annectens. Taxonomy (NCBI): domain Eukaryota; kingdom Metazoa; phylum Chordata; order Ceratodontiformes; family Protopteridae; genus Protopterus; species Protopterus annectens. The sequence continues at coordinate 155,760,703 of NC_056728.1, read as the reverse complement.
TAATGAAGCTTAAATATTGTAGTTAGCCTTATAGGATTCCACTCCAGTATAGCCTGCTGAACTTAGAAAATATACATTGTGTGCTCTTTATGCAAAAGTACTTTTGCACAATAGTTGTAGACTGTGTATGTGTACTTAGTGGTTCAGTGTTACTAGCCATTATGTAACACTGTGGTAACTATGCCTTTAGTGGAAAATTATGTATGAGTTGTACGGGGGAACACAGGTGTTGGTTAGATGGTAATATTTTGAGATACTTGCAGAGACTTATACCAAAGTTTTCTAAAAAGAAAAAAAAAACAGCTTTGTTGATCTGCCATGTCATGATTTATCAATCTAGACATTCTGGGTTATGCACTAAGAGGGGAAAAAATGTACTCTTGATCTCTGCAGCTCGTTTCAGGAATTTTACACCGATTTTGACTCACTGTAAGAATTACAGAAAGACTCATTTCTTTGGGAGAACTCTTGCAGCAGTGTTACAGCAGTAGGGCTTCTGCTCACTCTTTCAACTTTTATTCCATCATATTTTCCTAATGGTGGAAATTCCACTGGTTATGTGAAAGTATTTGCTGTATTGTGCTTCTGTTCATTTCACACTGGTGGATGTGTGTGCCCTTGTAAATGCACTATTAGCCTATTAGTAGTTCAGAATCATTAGTCATGTGACTGCATTTTCCATTTGTGGTATGTTTTGTTGGATGTTTTGGTTTAATATCAAAAAGTTTAATAAGAATTTAGTATTTTTCTTATTTGGAGGAAATATTTATTATTTTTAATTTATTGGAGGGTAGGTCTACATCACATATGAATAAATGTGCTTGTAGGCGACAGTAGGCGATAGTAGTAGTTTACTTCAGAAGGAAATTAAATGGCAATTGAGGTTAAAATCAAATATCCCACCGGGGCTCAATGAGTACACTAATATCAAAGCCATTTTAATAGACAAAGCATCGAGAGTTTAAATATTTGTCCCTACAGTTTGACACACTTGGTTTAATTAACCCATGACTTATAAAAAGATTTTCATAAACATATTTGAAAATACCACACCAACATGGTTACATTTATATATCTAGGTGTGGACTATGTGTTTACTATGACCAATATATCAAACATTAATAAGAATTGTTACCTTGCTAGTTGTTTTAATATTTGTATATTTATATTAAAAAGTTTATTTATTCCTACAAATTAATTTATAACAACAATAAAATAACATCATATATTATATATATATGCTGAATGTTTATACAAATTTCTGTATATATATATATATATATATATATAATAAAAAAGTTTTTCAAAAAACTTTTTTAACTATTTAAATGTATAGCATGTTTTTTAACTAATAGTATTTTTTAGACACAAATAGTTTAAATATTTTTTGTATTCAACTAGAAATATGCTTTTTTCTATGTATATATATATGTTTTTACTGAACTAAGTATGTATTTTTTAATGTGCACAGGTTTCATTGTTTTTTCTACAGTTTATATCTATCATAGGTATATATATAAATTTAACAGTTTATATTCACCTCAGGTTTATATATAAATCATATTATTTTATTTTTATAACAACTATTTTAAACTAAACTAATATTGATTTAGATTATATTAAAAGCTTAGGCACATATGCACTTTATGATGTATTTCAATGAACATTTTCTGTTATTTTAAAACCAAACTATCTTACATGGTATATAACCTATTTATTTATAGCGTTTGTCTTTAAATTTAACAAGAGATTGTTCAAATTGTGTAATTGTTATCTAATTCTCAGGTTTAATTAGCTATTCATTTACCAATCAAACTTTCAAAAAACTGTATAAAAATCAGAGGCACCTTGCATTCAGTATTCTGATGAAGTCTGCATTGGGCAGACGAAAGCGCTTATTCTGTTGAAATTGTTTTTATCTTTGTGATTAAAGTAATTTTGGTCTGTCTACACGGAATTTTGATTCGTTTTTGGTGGAGTACTATACTTGTTGTGACTATGTGAAAATATTTGCTGTATTGTGCTTCTGTTCATTTCACACTGGTGGATGTGTGTGCCCTTGTAAATGCACTATTAGCCTATTAGTAGTTCAGAATCATTAGTCATGTGACTGCATTTTCCATTTGTGGTATGTTTTGTTGGATGTTTTGGTTTAATATCAAAAAGTTTAATAAGAATTTAGTATTTTTCTTATTTAGAGGAAATATTTATTATTTTTAATTTATTGGAGGGTAGGTCTACATCACATATGAATAAATGTGCTTGTAGGCGACAGTAGGCCCCAAAGATTTTCATTGCAGTACATCTTTTCTGTTTGCCTTGGAGCTTTTCATGGCAGTGATTACCCAAGAACATATTACAAAATTCAGTAGAACTAATAATATTAAGAAACACAGATTTGACGAGCTTTTATTTTGTAGAAAAAAAGTTACAGAAATTCGAAAATAAGAATTCTGAGAGTGCAGGATTTCAGGTAAGATAAAGTCAGATAAAGAGTAGAAAAACTCTAAACAAGGTTCATCTAAATTGGCTTGGAAGTCTAAACTGGCTGAAGGTAAGTAAACAAAAGGTAAAGTTTCTTCATATTGTGGCTCTGAGAGATACCTTCTATGGTTCCTACTACTAGCATAACACAACCTGTAAAAAGGAAGGAAAAGAAGGCCAGCCTTGAGTTTCAGTGGAGATTTTCAAAAGGTTTAACTGTGTGTGTCTGTGTATGTCTCACTTTGTAGTTGCAGTGTGTGTGTGGGGGGGTTAGTTATGGGATTGATAGTGTAAGTGTGTGTGTGTGTGTGTGTGTGTGTGTGTGTGTGTGTGTGTGTGTGTGTGTGTGTGTGTGTGTACGGGTGAATGGATGAATGGGTCAATGTGTCTGTATGTGTATTGTGAGGGTGTGTGTGTCATTTTGATTGAATGTTTTGTTGTGTGTGTTTGTGTGTGTTTATCTGTCTGTCTGTCTATATGAATGTCTGTACATGTGTGTGGGGAAGTAACGGAGGGTGAGTTCCTGACCTAATGCAGAGTATGGGCTGCCAGTTGTAATCACCATCAAAATGTACTGTTGAGCACTGGTGGTAATAATGTGCAATTCAGAGACATGCAAATTAACCAATAATGAGGCCGTCCTCATTGTGGGTAAGCATGTCACCAAACAACATTTTACACAACCATGTAAACTTAGTGCCAGTACCAGTTTACACATTTGTAAATGATTCTTTCTTTATCCTAGGGTTAGTGAAGAACAACATTTCCTAGTCATTTTAGATATCCAAACCTAGTTAAAAATGATAGCTTTTTTTCAAAACATTGTTATTAAGTTTAATGACTGATACAGACAACATAATGAAAATAAGCAAATGTGTCCAGTCTAGTTTCAAATTAAACTGCAATGGACATGTGCACCTTATCTTAAAAAATATAATTTTTGTGGTAATAAAATTACAAAGATAACTTGTCATTGTGCTTGTGTGTCTGTGTGCCCTTCGCAACTAAATATAATAAACAGAGAAAAAAATAAAAAGAATTATATATAAAGTGATAGTATGAAGTAAGATTTTGCATAGTTAGTTCCTGAGATACTGCATTTACATCATTTTATATTTTAACATTTCTCTAATGTTGTTGTTGTTGTTGTGTCTTTCGGCTTTTTCCCGGTTAGGGGTCGCCACAGTGGAACTCCGGTCCACTAATGATTGGCAGTAGATTTTTACATGCCGAGTTGCCAGCTCTGACGCACAGCCTTCAATGAAGGTACGCCCATTCACGCATGTCTCCACACAGAAGACACTCTAGCTGAGAATCGAACGGGACAATGTCTTACTGTGAGGTGACAGTGCTACCGCAGCACCACCACCGCAGTTTAACATTTCTCTAATATATAATGGAAAATGTGTAAAATTATTTTTATGTGAAATATTGAAATCTTGGTCTAGGTGTTTGTACTCCCACATTCACACTTCAGTCTATGCTACTCTAAGGATTGCAGTTAATGGCCCTAAAAATTTCAAAAGGTACCCCTTGACTATGCCATATGTAGAACTGGTGAAGTCATAGGATATACTGTCACCGGAATGGTGTTCACGATGACCATACATGTATGTTCAGCAAGTGTAAAGTTGCAGATGCTGGGTATAGAAAGGAAAGCTTCATAAGCTGCTCTAGGGGGATGTTACTCAACAGTTCATGATATGATAGTATATGTTATGCCTTCAGCTCATAATACGTAGACTATCTCAATGTCAAACAACTAGGATGCATTCAGCAACCACTAGCTAACTACAGAAAATTATTTTCTGCTTGATTATTCATTCCTCCTTCTCATATATGTTAAGCTTCACTCAGATGTGTTGCTCAGTATATATGCTGGTTGATTTGTTTTTACTTTTTATGCTATTATATGACTGTGTTTCATACCTGTCAAATGTACTTCTTTGAGGAACTTTTTCTCAGTCTGATTCTGAAAAAAGTCCATGTTCCTTGTACTTCCATATTGAAAGGGTCTGTCACGCATTCATTGTATTCTTAACTAAAATGAATGGTAAATAATAGTGAAGCATATTAATTCATCAAAACAACAAATGTGAGACATTTTAACCCTGCTGTGAACATCCTCAGTGAAGTTGTTAGGAAGTACTCTGAGGCAGTGTTCCACATTTTGGGGATTTAAGGTTGAGCTCTATGGGTTGTGCCAACAAATGGTCAAATATAAAGAGTGCATTGCTGCAGTCAGTAAACACAAAATAAAATAAAATAAAAGTAAAAATCTATTCATTCTCAGATATCTACTTTAGCCTGTTTAAGTTTACATGGAAGTTGACCCTACTCTGGCAAGAATAGATATAACTAACATTTATATATAGATATTACTAACATTTATATATAGATATAACTAACATTTATATATAGATATAACTAACATTTATATATAGATATTACTAACATTTATATATAGATATTACTAACATTTATATATAGATATAACTAACATTTATATATAGATATAACTAACATTTATATATAGATATTACTAACATTTATATATAGATATAACTAACATTTATATATAGATATTACTAACAGTTCTGCCTTCTTACCTTTCACTCTTAATAACAGTTTTTATTATCTCAGTTAGGTGAAACTCTGGTGCCTGTATTCTCATTCAGTCAGCCAAAGAGCGACTGCAAAATTGTCATCTCCTGAAGATTTATCTTTCAACAGCACATGCCACCTCTGATCAATTACGTCTGAGAGCCCATCCTACTAAATGGGAATTTTTCCTCCCTACATTGTATGTACAAACTGACTTTTCAATTTTGTGCTATTGTGTCTGTTTCAATCTATATTCTGTTTGTTATCGTCTACGGCACATTGTATATCACCACAGCCCTAAGCTAATCCACTTTTCACCCCTGCTGTTAACTTATTCTTCCCCCTGCCCACTCTGCCTCCCTAGTCACCTTTCTGCACTCCAGTGAGGGAACAGACATTCCTTCCCCATTACCTTTACAGGACTGCTGCTCTTTTTATTCAGCACAGCTTCCTGTTGTTCACAAGCCCGCAAACTATCTTTCCAGTCTGTGCTTCTTACCTAACCTATTCCCCTGCATTATACCGAACAAGAGCTGTAGACCTTATACTTTCCCTGCTGGTTTTCCTTGCTGCGGCACTCTAACACTTGCACAACAATTTCCTGCACCCACACACTGCACTGTACATACCTGTCTCACTGATTGTTTTTCTTTTTTGCAACCCAGTCTCTGTTCGGTATGGGCCAGCCCACTCTGTTCACCCTCGCTACAGCTCTTGTTTGGTAATAAATTACATTTATTCTCACCATAGCAACACCCCTTTCTCTTCATCAACCAATCAGCTTCTCTTCTCCACTTCACAGTTAACTCTATCCCCACCCTAATATCCACTTCAGTTATCTAAATCAATAAAAACTAATCACTTCTAATCAAGTATAGTACACTATCCACATTTACCATACTCCTCCATTCACACACCATTTCTCAAAATAGGTTCTCCCTGTTCTATCATGTCTTCCATCCATATAGTACTCTTTCTTCTTTGCCCCCTCACCTTATTTCTCTGTCTCCTATCTCAAATAACATCTGCACATGTAACTATCACTCCTCAGCACATCACATCTACTACAGCCCCACCCTCCACAACTCTCCCTAGTTACTCATACATATCCACTAGCCTATTCAAACTTAATGCTCACCTATATACCAAACTAAAACTACTTCCTGTACAAAGAAGCTTCTACAATACTTTTAACTACCCATAAATCTTCAAAAAAATACCTCATATCCTTTCCCTACCTCTTCATGCAGTCTAGCATACCTTTATGTGGAGATATCCACCCAAAACCAGGACCTAACCCATGTAAATCCCTCAACCTCACAACAATTAATATCCAAAGTGTCAGGAACAAGATTCCTGAGTTCCATGCCTGGTTATTTCTTAATAAACCAGAAATATTAATTGCAACAGAAACCTAGCTAAAACCTAATATAAAAGACATAGACTACCTCCCTCCAGGGTACACCTGCCTAAGAGCTGACAGACCTCATACAAAAAGAGGTGGCATTGCCATACTCTTTCCTAACACCCTAACAGTTATCCCCTATCCCAACCCTATCCCGCAGTTCTCTACAGCAGAGATACTTATATCTCTGTTGATACTAAACAACTCCAGCTATCTCCGTATCATAGCCATCTATATTCCCCCTGGCAACAATGTTCTACTTCATGAAGACATTCTTGCCTGGATATCTACCACTATAAATAATGATAAACAATTATACTTGGCGACGTAAACATAAATTGGCTAGAAGTCACAGGTCACTCCCCACCATCTAATATTAACCATTTCAATTTCACACAGCTAATAACAGATATAACTAGACCTAGCAAAAACGACAATAGTAGCGCAGTTCTAGACTGGATACTAGTATCAGACCCAAACAAAATTTCAACATCAAGCACACTTCCCTGCAGAATTTGTGACCATCTACCAGCCTATGTATTACGTAAAACCAAACAAACACCTTCCCAACACCACATCAGACTAGAAATCTAAATAGCTTTGACGTCTCAACTCTTAACGAAATCCTGAGAAACATCAATTGGAATCCAATAAAAGTTCTTTCCCTAGATGATGTTGTCGAGCTTTTTAACTCAGCATTCCTTAAAATCTTAAATACACTAGCCCCATCAAGACAAAAAAGAATAAGGACTAAGCATGCCATCTGGGTCTCCAAAGCTACAAAGCAAACCATGAATATCATGAATAAAATCTGAAAAAATGACTAAAGTACAAGAATCCCAATGATCTCCTAGAATTTAGACATCTCTGTAATCAGACAAAGCGTCTAGTTATTAATGACAGAACAAAATATTATCTAAACCTCCAAAAGAATAACAAACAAAATCCAAAGAAATGTTGGAGCTGTATCTCATCCCTAATTAACCCTGGTACCAAAAATAACCCTTGCCCTTTCCCTGACAAAAAAAGTGAAGAAGTAGCTACCTCTTTAACTCACATTTCATTGAAACTATAGCTAAACTCACCACCACCTTTCCCCAAACTAACTCCAATACTAACCCTCATCCTGTTCCACCTCCTACACAAAGCACTACAAACTCTACCCCACCCACCTTCTCCACTATACCCATCAATACCATAACCAAACTTCTCCTAAAACTAAAACCTGGTTCCATTGCCCCAGATAACTTACCCCCTGAATACCTCCAAATGTCAGCAAGAGCCATTGCTTATACAATTAGCATACTTCTCAATAAATCTCTCCAAGAGTCCTATGTCCCCACCATTTGTATAAAAAAGCATATATACTCCCTCTCCACAAAGGCTGTAACAACACTGACATCTCTAACTTTTGACCCATCGCTATTCTTTCCCCCTCTCTCTCTGAAATCCTGGAAAAATGTATTCACCATCAACTACTCAACTTTCTACTGCAAAATAACTCCTTTCTCAAACTCAGCATGGATTTAGACCATACCACAGCTCTTATCTCCTTTATGGCTTTATGGACACAATTAATCAAGCCAGGAACAATGGTAACTTTGTATCCTCACTGTTTCTCAACCTCTCTGAGGCTTTTGATACAATTTCCCACTCTCTACTCCTCAGTAAACTTTCTGACCTAGGTATCCTCCCCAACTCTTAATTGGTTTGTTAACTATTTAAGTAATAGACAACAGTCCACCAAATGGCTCAACTCTTCCTCTCCATTTCCTGTATCCCCCGCAGGAGTTCCACAGTGCTCCATCTTAGGACCCCTTCTTTTTAGTATTTTTGTAAACAACTTTCACTTCACTCTTAAAAAATGGGTCTGTTTTGTAGAATGCAAATGACTCAACCATTATCTGCTCAGCTAAATCTACAACAGATCTTCTACAACTAACCCAAGATGCCTTTACTTCTACCAAAAATTGGATGTCAAATAATCAACTTGCCCAAAACCCAAACAAAACTAAATTGCTACTGTTCACACCTAAGAAAAATCTTTTAATTAACAAGACCAACTTTACCTTTCACTGTCAAAACAGTAGCACCATAGAAGTTGTCTCCCATACAAAACTACTCGGAGTTACTATACATGGAAACCTGCCATTTGGTCACCATATCCATAATAATATAAAAAACACCAAAAATTAGGCACCCTCTACAGGCACAAACAATTCCTCAACTGCACTACAAAGCCTACCCTTGCCTCAAACTTTCTCCTTCCTTCTCTTCTATAAGGTGCTCCTCTCCTCACCAACATCCATTCCTCTCTAAAAAGTAAACTCACAACCTGTTATAACAAGGTTGCCAAATTTGCTACCAATGCAAAATATTCTTCCCATCATTGCATCTCTCTGCAATAGCTTAACTGGCTTGAACTTCCACAGTATTTAACCTATCTGCAACTATTCACTGCACACAAGATCATATACAGACCCACAAACTGTCCTGCCCTCTCCTCCATCTTAACCCACTACCACCCAAACAGACCATTCAGATCCAAAAATCAACTTCTCCTGCAAGTACACAAACCAAAACTTCCAGCAGATGACATGCTCTATTCCTTCTGTATTGCAAAACTGTTGAATTCTCTCCCAATCTTTATCAGAACCTCCAGCAAAATTGCCTCTTTTAAAAAAATCTCTGCAGCAGTACCTCTTCTCCCAATGGCAATGTAGCTGTCTTAACTCTCAATCTTCCATTACCTGATTCCTCACTTCCTACAACACACTTTACCTCCTCAGCCTCCACATCCTTTCCACTCCTCATTATCACGATTTTTCACATCTACTCTCCATACATATCCCTCTCAATCTCATTTCTAAATTAATTTATTCTCACTGCCTCACTACTGATTCTACTGGAGCTTGTAAATATCTTTCCACCACCAAATTTCAACACATATTATTACCTACACATATCTTATTACTTGATTCATCATATACTGATCTTGCTTACTACCTTCTGTCTCTGTATTATATCTTTTAAAAATACTGATCTTTTTATATTTACTTTGCCTTTGTATAATCACATTGTATATTCATTTAATATGATATCATGCACTCCTATTGTATGTCTGTATAATACCTCTGTTATTTGTTTTAATTATAACACGTATTTAACAATGTGTTGAGTTGTATAATTTACTGTTGGAACTTTTCTTCCCATGCCTCCACTGAAAATGGGCTCTCTCAGCCCAGTGGACTTTCCCGATAAACAAATGGCAATAAATAAATAAATAATAAATAAATATAAAACAGGGAACAACTTTTCAATGAGATTTGTTTCTTTAATAAGTTTGATTTGGTTTTAGGAGCCAACTGCATGGAGTAGAGGGGGAAAGCCTTGACTATGACACAGGATAAATCTGGGTTTAAATAACAGCTTGGGCATCTGTAGTAGCTGGCTGGGCAGCATAGCTCTCAACCTCTTAGCAGAAAACATCTGGACAAAGCCAAAAGTAATGGGGGGGGGCAAAGATGCAACAATAGGGACACATTTTAAATATTGCTGTTATACACTTAGTTGCGAGAATAAAAGGTTTTGTGTCACCATGCATTTTCTGAAGGATATGAAGTCTGAAACTCAAATGCCTGTCATTATTTAGTGAATTCAGTTCTCACTGATATGTCACAAAAATCCAGAAAACCACAAATTCTATGAGGGACAAACCAAAAATATGCGACAAAAATCTGGACATTCTGAGAACATCTGGACAGTTGAGAGGTATGCAGGGGAGTGATGGGAGTGAGTAACTATTGGCACATACCTATCCAGGAGGATGGAAGCAGCTCTAAATTAACACTTGGATGACACCTAGTGGGATCAGTCGGTGTTACATCCAATTAGCACAGGCCTATACATAGATGGCATCTAGTGGGAGCACTGGGTGTTACATCCATGGAGCACAGTTCTAGCCTTGGTTGACA
>NC_056728.1:155732736-155745236 GCF_019279795.1 Protopterus annectens | reverse complement strand
TCTGTATCTCTTCCCTCAGAGTCTGTCTGACTCGCCGAGGTACCCTGTAAGGGGCCTGATTGATAGGTCTTTGGGGCCCTATATCCATATGGTGCTGCACCCAGGTTTCTCTATGAACATGTCCCCAAACTCCTGTCACACTGCTTGAATTTCTTGAATCTGAGTAGGGGATAGCTGCTGGGACATAGAGACCCTTTCCACTGAGGTGTCAGTCCAAGCCTCACTGAGGAGATCAGTCACCAGATCCCCCTCAGACTCCTCCTGCCATCCACTGCAAATACTCAGCACAGGGGCCTCCCTATCATGGTAAGGCTTCATCATGTTAACATGGTACAATTTGTGCCCTTGCCTCCTGCCTTGCGGTTCTACCATGTAGTTAACATCACTGACCTTCCATACCACTTTGAGGGGTCCCTCCCAAGCTGCCTGCAGCTTATTGTGTCTGATAGGAATGAGCACCATAACCTGCTGTCCCACAGCGTACTCTCTGTCTCGAGCATTTCTGTCACACCAGACATTTTTCTGCTGCTGATCTCCTGCCAGGTTCTCCTGGGCCAAGTCCATGAGTACCCTAATCCTTGTCCTGAGGTTTAGGACTTGTGACACAACACACTCCTTGTGGGATTCACACTCACCCTCCCACTCATCATGAATCAACTCTAAGGACCCCTTCACCCTATGCCCATACAGCAACTCAGAGGGAGAAAAACCTGTTGATTCCTGGGGCACCTCCCTGTATGCAAACAGATGGAGCAAATATTTGTCCCACTCTCTCCTAAACTGGTTTTCAAATGCCTGCAGCATGATCTTTAGCATAGAGTTTAACCTTTTCACAAGACCATTAGTCTGGGGATGGTAGTGGGAGGTCTTTAGGTGCTTCACCCCACAATGCTGCCACAGACAAGCCAGCAGGTCTGACATGAAATTGGCACCTCTGTCAGTATTTCTTTTGAGAACCACCTCTGCTGAAAATCTTTAGTAAAGCATTTGCCACCTTCTCTGCCTCGATGGAGGAAAGAGCCACCACCTCAGGGTATTTAGTAGTATAATCTACTACCACTAGGATATACTTCTTTCCTGTGGAACTTGAGGTACTCATTGGCCCCACAATATCCATAGCTATCCTCTGAAATGGCTTCTCAGTCACAGGCAAAGGCATCAAAGGAGCATTGACCTTGTGTCCTGCATTGCCTACTTTTTGGCACTGCTCACAGGTCCTGCAGTGCCCTGTTACATCCCTGGCAATCCCAGGTGAATAAAAGTTCTGTGTAATATATCTGTTGATATGCTTTATGCCCATGTGACCTGCAAAAGAAATGTCATGGGCTATGGCTAGAAGTGCCAGACAGTAGGCTGTAGGCACTACCAACTGCTTTATTACCTCAACCTCTAGCCCTTGCTTCACAGTCCACTCTCTATACAGTAACGTTTTGTTCCATTATACAGATTCACCCGTCCCTTGAGAATCAGGTGCCTCCCAAGCTACCTCCCTCAAGTCTTGTAATGTAGAGTTTGAGAGCAGAGCCTGTCTCAACTCTGTCTTTGTGATTTTTCCCAGCTCCCCTTCCACAGGAAGTATGATATCTACTGACAGTGGTGCCTCACTGTCAGCCTGGGTACTACCACTCGCCTCTGCCCTTGCAGTTACCCTGTGCAAGGGAACATCAGTGCCTACCAGCAGCTGTGGCTTATCTTCAGGCTAACTGCTATGGGGTAGCCCCCACCCTGAATTAGCCACATCAACAGTCCTGGTTTCATGGGTGAGATCTGTCTGGGTCTCCCACAGGCTACCAGACCCACATGCCTGTCTCCAAGCCTGACTGCATGCACACAAAGTACTGTATTATCAAAATCATTCACTATCAAGACATCTGCAGGGTTATCTTCAAACACACCTACTTGCTTGCTTCCTTTCCCACCCTCCCAGTTAAGGTGAACCTTAGCTAAAGGCATTTGGAATGGGATCCCTCCTAATGCTCTGACTGGAGTGGACTACCCAAGGAAGTACTGCTCCTCTTTAACCACTGCAGACTTCACAAAGGTTATATCAGAGGCTGTGTCCCTGTTGGTAATGGCCTGTTTTCTATCCACCAAGATAGGATATAAACTCTGGTGGCAATTTGGTACCTGTTGTCTCCAGACAACTTACCACTGGCATTCTGTTATCCCCACTTGCTAGCTCTCCCACCTTTTGTTCCCCACCTTGCCTCAGTGGACATCTATATGCTACATGACCCCACTGGTTACATTTAAAACATATAACTCTTGATCTTGGCCCTGTACCTGAACTAGTGGCTTCCCTTGTTACTGGTGGACACTGTTAGTGTGGTTTAGGCTACCCACCATGGGTTCCCTTATATCCAAGTGCAGCACTGGGTACCTCTTTCCTGTCCAGTGATGTTCTGCTTGCTATGTATAGATCCCTTTTTCCCCAGCTCATCTGCAGAGTTGCATTCCCTGTCTGCCAACCAGATTCTCATGCCCTCAGGCAAAGTGCTACGGGCTTGTTCCCTCACCAAAAGGTCTACCAGCTCTTGAAAAGTTGTGACCTAACACCCACTCACCCACCTGTGAAAATAAGTGCTTAGTTCAACAGTATAACCACATACACTTTCATCTGGCTTACATTTTTTTCTGTAAGCTTCAGGTGTTAACTTAATTCATTCCAATAAACATTTTTTTAACCATGTCATAATTTAAGCAATCAGTATCAGACAATTTTGAAACAGCAGTTACAGCTTTACCATGGAGTAAGGGGGTGAAGAACTGTATCCAGAGCCCTCAGTCAACATTAAACTGTTTGCATACTTTTTCAAATATATGAATAAAATGTTCTACTATCAAATTCTCGCAACACATTTGTGCAAATGGTCACTTACTCAACTTGAAATGTCCATACCTCCCAACTGTACCAAATTACTCATTTTCTACAGAGTTTTCGGGTCCAAATAATAGGGTGCCACGATTCCTAAGTGGCACCCCTTCATTTCCGAGTTTTTCTCAGCTTTTTTTTTATTTTTATTTTTGCTTTTTGAACTGATGTCATCACTTGCGTGATGATGTCAGCTCCATCGTGTGTGTGAAAATGCCCCAATTTTAATACACCTGGTGGCTAGAGGTACTCAGGCTCAAACCCTGTACTTTGGGTACAAGATGAAAAGAGCCTAAAGTCCATAGCCACCACCACCTGTGGATTTATGCCTCATATTTTTTTATCTGTTCCTCATAAAATCTGTGTTTTTCAGGATTTTTGTGGCAAAGGAATCACTAAAGGGTTGAATTCACTAAATAATGACAGGCATTTGAATTTTAGACTTCATATTCTTCAGAAAATAAATGGTAACACAAAATCTTTCATTCTAACAATTTTCTAAGTTGATAAGTATTTGAAATGTGTCCATATTTTGGGGCTGTATTCCCCCATTATTGGCTTTGTCCATTTTTTTGTGCTATGACATTGAGAGCTATGGTGAGAAGTGAGAACTGAATTCTGTATTACCCCATTATTGGCTTTCTCCAGGTTTTTTTGTGCTAGGAGGTTGAGCGCTATGGTGAGAAGTGAGAACTGAATTCACTAAATGATAGCCATTTAAGTTTCAGTCTTCCTATCTTACAAGAAACTGCTGATTTGGCATAGTGGTATGTTGCTCTGACTGTAGTACATAGGGTCTTGGGTTCAAGACGTGGCAGTGAAATGCATGGTGGTAACACATTTTATTCTAGCAACTTTCCAAAATTATACAAGCAATGTTTAAAATATGTCACTGGTTTTTGGACCCCCCCCCAAAAAAAAAAATGGAAATTGAAAATAAGTGCAAGAAGCTGTGCAAGATGCCTATGGCTTATACTACTATCATTTTATATATATATATATCTATATATATATATATATATATATATATATATATATGTGTGTGTGTATATATATATATATTGTGTGGGTGTGGAAGTAGACTTTTATGAAAACATTTTCTGAATTGGGAAGTTCTGTCATTATTGGTTCATGCATTTTGTTTCATTGCCTACTGGAAAAATGTTCAAACAATAAATTTAAAATGTGCTATAACAAGTGTGCTGTATTGTACAAGGAATATAATTTAATAGAGTCAGGAAGGTGCATCAAAGAACTTGTGTATCTTTCTTGATTTGTGTGCAAGGGGCCAATGATTTGAAAACAGCCCAAAGGAAATCTTTATCCACCACTAGCCAGATGCATTTTTCTTTGGATGTGGTGTGGGTTTCAAGGCTGTTTCAATTAATGTAGGTTTCAAGGGCAGACAAATTTTAATGCCAAGTCTATTTTCATTGTAAGACAGTATTGCTTTGCTTAATTAGCAAATGTCTATTAATGTTTGTGCATTGTGCTATAAAATGTAAAAATAAAATCCAAATCATTGTAGAAGTAAAGCAGTATGCACACATTAGTGTTTATGGTAAAATGGGGTGAAATAGCCAGGTAATGGGATATTGGAATGGCTACAGGGGGACTCTGGTGTCATATTTTGGTTTGTTGTTCTTGAGTTTGCGTTTGAAAGTTGGTATCCCACAATTCCATTGGAGTGGGCGGGGTTACATAATTGTGTATTCAAATGTTATATTAATCAGCATACAGATTTGTACCTATTATTCATGGGCCTTGTCCAGATTTTTGATGTTTCCAGGTTGAGAGGTATGCAAATATCATAAAATCCAAATGCTGAATGATCACATAACCAAAAGTGGTAATTTAGGAAAGTCGACAACTCAGGAATGTCGACTTTACCGAAACTAACTGGACTTCTGGTTATGTCCTACGAACATTTTGCAGGGGGGCTGTGCCCCCCGCATCCCTGCTACTTATATATACAAATTCTGAGATCACACTACAGTTAGAGAAATGGTAAATTTCATTATCTCCACTATAGTGCAAGCCCCATTCAAAACGATGAATCCAGAAGAGCGAATGCTAGTGTGCATTCGCTCTTGTGGATTCAAACATTTAAAAATCAAAGTTATGACACCTTGGAAGACTGCCTTTTGACCTTTCAAGTTGTGTAACTGTTTTCCAACATTTTGATGGCAAACTGAATAAAATTATGAACATTATCACCTTCTTGGTACTGAGGAAGAAGTTTTCTGACCTTTATTGCTTTTAGGGTATGGTTACTCACTTCCCCATCACCTCCATGACCCTGACAAAGAGTCAAAATTTCCTTTTCATGTTGCTTCTGCTGATCATGCTCTTTGGCATTCAAATGTCTCAGTCTCTGTTTTTCTTCAGCCTCCAAATGCCGCATTCACTCTGTTGATTCTAATTCCAACTGTTTGGCCTCCATTTCAAGTCTCTTTAACTCCTGATGTTTTTTTAAGTCCTCTGAGGAAAAGTTGAACTGTCCTATTTCTGAGAGCTGTACATCCCCAATGTCAGACTGGTTGTCTTCCTGGTTGCTGGTCTGTACTGCAGCTGTGATTAAGGCTGCAATCATTTCCCCTTTTAGTCATGTTGGCATGCAGCAGTCCTTTGGCTTGTTACATTTCAGCCAACTGGTTCCTTGTCAGCTTGCCATAATCCTCTGCTGACAATCTTGCCTGCTTTCCCCTGACTAAACTAAGCTAGCAAAAAGTAAATAAATAAAACTATTGTGATATGAAACTTTGAATGTCTACTTTGTGGATGCTTGAAAGTATACCTTTAGTGATAACTGCTTACAGGCTGTAGAAGTTCAAACAATATCCCACCACTGCTCACAAATATGTGACATCGCCACACTGGGCCAGTAATCAAGGAGCCTGAATCCTCACCACTGACACTGGAGAGGAACTTTCACTTGGAATACAAATGGATACACATAATAGTTTCAGAAGCAGCTTTCTGCACCAAGTACAATTTCCATTAAGAGCACATAGGGAACACAGTCAGCCCAGGGTCTGGATTTCTTTATATCAGTCTCCCTCCAGGACACCATTAAGGCTCCCCACTAGCACAGCTATAGGGTTAAGCCCTCAGCTGTGTGTCCAAGACAAGTACTCCATCACCCTCTCTGCGAAGCCAGTACTTTGTGTTCCTTCTTCAAGTAACTGACACACACAGACACTGTGAGATTTGATTTTCCACATACACACCTGGAAAAGGCCGGCACAGATTTAAATGGTGTGCCCCTATCTTCCCAGAGTATAAGGTAGTTATCACTGCCACCAGATGATCCGCAATCAGTTACTCTAAGGCCCTTAACAAAGGGTGTCCAATTATGCTGTGTAAATACTAATACTAATACAAATGGTAGTAGTTGATCAAGACAGCTAGGCCTTCAGGAGTGGTCCACACAGTGTCACAAAGTAAATATAAGCATTCTCAAAAGTTAAATACTTTCTAAAAGGACCAGCTACAGTAAAAGCTTTAAATATATTTAATAATAAATAATAAAAGAACATGGAAATACTGAATATTTACAGTAAACCACAGAGTTCAAATCACAGGAAATATTAAAAAATAATACTGATGGACGGACTCAGACAAATATAGAAAAACAGTAATAAAATCATATTGATATATATTCCTGACTGATCTAAAGACTTACTTGGGCAAGGTAAGATGAAATATGTAAGCAGTCTTTCTAGTCAGGCTCCCAAACAGAATCCTCAATATTCAGAGATTGCTCCCTGTAATGTCTAAAAAAATATTATTTCCAGGGCTGGCAGAATGACCTCATCTGGTTACTTGACTCTAGGTTCCCACACTGTCCCCTTTTGAAATTGAAAGATGAATTTAGCATAGACATGTAAAAATGCATATTTAGAGCTTTTCTTATGGTTATGGCAGGCCTGAGGACAAGAAACAATCACAGTAGTTCCCCTCATTCTACTGAAGCTAATAAACAATGGTTTCTTTCAGACCTATCATCTTCGGAACTATTCATCACTGTGTTGTGGCATTTTAATGGTGTAACAGCTCATTTACATTTCCCTTAGTTTTTTAAAGTAAGCTAGTTTCTTAATCTCTACTCTTCCAGTCTTCTCTGTTACAGTATATACATTTAAATCAGTTACTATCTGCATGTATATTTCCTTTTGAACCAACTGTTGATACATTTTTCAACACTAGCAACTTTACAAATACATTTTGATATTCAAATGCTGTACAGTTCTGAAAGCATCTGTACAAGTCAATTTGGTATTCAAATGCCATACACTTTTAATACATTTGTAAAGTAAGAATCTTGTACACATCAGTTTGATATGTAAAGGATATCATTCCTTACAAAACTTCAGTTAGCTATGCTGGCACTAGCCCATATCTTAACAGGTGTAACATATGTATGTTTGCGAGGTTTGAAGAGCAGGTGCTGTATTATTAGTGCCAGTTTAAGAATCATATGGTTAGGCAACTAGATAAATGGGGAACTGAATTAAAATTACTTTATATATAAGGGACCAAGTAAGAAATGGGTGCTACTTCTTTGCAAAGAGCATGTATACAATCCCTTATGCACTGCACATACAGCAATGTGCAGTTTTACAGGATCACTTAACGGCATGTTTTCAAAAGTGTAGGAGAAAACAGGAGCACTCAGTAAAAACTCACACAGATAGGGGAACAACATGCATACTCTACACAGAAAGGCACCCACCACAGCAAGGAACCAAATGCGAGAAGTAAGAGCTGTCAGACTACAACACTAACCTCTGCAGAAGTAAACACACCTCTAAATGCTCGGAATTGCCTTACTTTTTATTCTGCTGACTCTGAACTGTTTAGACCCCATAGTTACATCCTAGCTTTATGAGACTGATCATAGTTCGTTATAGATTATAGTCAGGCATAGAGGATTGGGTTTCAAATCTTAGCCAGTTCATGTCTTCAAGACAAGGATGTCAATACATTTTCTCAAGAGGTGAATTTTGGCATCCATGTCATCAAAACATAACAATCTTGATTATAATTAGAGAGTCCCAATCATCATTCTTTGAAGTGCATGGAGTGTTACCTATTCCCTTTTACTACAAAAGTCAGGCATTGGAGAAGCAAAGTATGGAGCACTAAGTGTTTTAAATCTTTGAAAGTTGTAACACACCACCGCACACTGAATGCGTCCACTTCAAAAGAGTGACAGGATGCTGAAATAGCTTTAAATGCTTCATTCAGCCAGTCAGCTGTTTTTGTTTGAAAGGCTGAATGGAGAATTTAACAGTGTACTGCTGCTCTTCTATGGAGTTGTTGACCACTGTTAATTTACTAGCACATATAACATAGGACTAGAGCTTAACAAAAGGTTGTTAAGCTCCTTTCTGATGTCAAGACAGTGTTTTCCTCATCTTTTTTTCAGTGCAGTTATGTTACTTCATGCAGTATGCACATTTTATTTTAAAAGTTATCAATATGCGCCATGATGAGGTGTTAGAACAAAAAAATGTGTCTCTTTTCAGTGGTGTTCTGGCATTTTGTCTTGAATGCATTTTACAGAGCTGTTTTTTGTTGTGCATTTTTGAGCTAGTGTGCTAAAATGGCTTACAGTCAAGCTGCTACTTTCACAGGTGTTCATTTCATAGTTACATAAGGGTAAAAGCTCAAGGTGCCACTTGCTTTTGTGCTGTTGCACACTTTACATAGTAGTGATATTGTTCTGCACAAAACTGTATAGTGTAGTGGGTGGTCTGAGCTCATAGTGTGTTAGAGAGTAAGACAAGTTTTTACTGCCTGTTAGTGATCTCTCTCTTTCTCCAAATTTCAGTGACCTCAGGCCAAGAATAAAAGTAAATTTGACTGAAGGTGAAGCCCCCGTGAGCTAAAGGGAGGGCTTGTTCCCTACAAAAAATGCTTTATAAATTTATTTATTTGTTTTTAATTTGTAAGAGCACTTGCATACTTAGGGTGTTGTCATGGAACTGTGATATGAGCTCACATGTTCTGAGGATTTATTGTGCATCTGTGCTGAAATATTTTTGTTTTTCCAAAATAATGTACATTATCTCCCATAAGTATCTGTACACAGTCAATAAAGTATAAATAAATTAAATAAATGCATTTCTATGTAACTGCTTGGGGACATTTGTTTTCTTTCATTGCACAGGGATGTTTCCTAGAACTGAAATGATTTGCCCTTGGACTTGGGGGTAAGAATGCTTCTTTTATACTTGACTTCTTTGTAAAGAAGAATGGTGCTTAATACAACAGAGGTAGTTCGGAGCAGATGAGCCATTTGCCTGAGTAGTACAACCTCTCTTAGAAGCTCTGTAGCTATCTGTAGCTAATAATGGACTCACAGTGATATGGAACAC
Organism: Protopterus annectens; assembly: GCF_019279795.1. Classification (NCBI taxonomy): domain Eukaryota; kingdom Metazoa; phylum Chordata; order Ceratodontiformes; family Protopteridae; genus Protopterus; species Protopterus annectens. The sequence continues at coordinate 155,735,981 of NC_056728.1, read as the reverse complement.
TGCACAGGTTCTGGACTCACTGTGATATGGAATACTGCACAGGTTCCTCACTCACAGTCATACGCAACACTGCACAAGTTCTAGACTCCCAGTGATATGGATCACTGCATAGGTTTCCCAGAGGTGAGAGAACCACTAGCCTTGGCTCCATCCTAGATCCTATAATCTTACAGCTCCTGACCAGCTGTGTGTGTGCCTTAGAACCTCCATCATCAGTCATGTAACGTCCATCATCAGGTTGGCAGCAATCATTGGTTAATGAGTGGCCCCTTTTTTCTTCAGTTTAAAACATTATTTTAGTTTATCTTTCATGAATAATAGAACAATCCAACATTGTCTTGATGACAAAACAAAAGTGAATTTTAATTCAGTTTTCCTTAGGATTCAGTTAAACTATTTCAATCTTAGAGTGGAACAGTTTAGTACAAAACATTCAAAATGATATATCTGTAGCAGATTTTCCTCTGGGATGCCAGTAAGATGTGCAGGGAAGAGAAGATATAAAATACTAAGAATACCTTTATTTTTTTATTTTAATGACCTGAAAAGTTTAAAGCATTCTAATAATTAGTATGACTTACTCGAGTGGTAGCAGTTAAATAACAGTTTTTTTTTTGTCATACTAGGTTTTTAACCACCTATGCAGCAATGCTTGATTACCATATATTTCACATATTTTCTTATTTATAGGACAGCGAATTAAATGCATCTTACCCTCAGTTGTATGTTAACTATTGGAAACACCTTGCTTCTGTACTTTTAGTGCTACTTCGTAATAAAAATGCAGAATGTGCATACGTTATTCATATGGATCCAACAAGGTAAACATGGTACTTCTGATGAATGAGTAGCGAAAGTTTTCACAGACATTTCTGACAAAGCATTAGTAAAATTGCAAGTGAATGTCTAGTTTGTTGTGGAATGCGTCACTGTTATTCTTATGGATATGACTTTCACACTTCATTTGACTTTTAGTGCAGACTAGAAGGCAGCAGTTTCTCAAATCAGTAATTTGTTGCTTCTCAAAAGATGTTTGCATACATATGAATCAATATACCTTTATACTTTGCACAGCATCACATAAAAAAAAAAACTGTATTATACAAGGCCCCCCCCCCGTTAAATATTCAAAAACGTGCACGCTGATTGGTCAGCGTGCACGTTGTAAATCAGAGTTATAGTAATGGAAAAAGGCACCTGGACTTTTTCCATTACTATAACTCTTTTTTCACACTGTTTCGCTATGTTAAACGAGTTTAACATAGCGAGACAGCTTTAAAAAAGCAACGGAGATCTTGCTTTCTCCGCTGCTTTTTTCTAAACTGTCTGGCTATGTTAAATGGGTTTAACATAGCCAGACAGCTTTAAAAAAGCAATGGATTCTCTGTTGCTTTTTTTAAAGCTGTCTGGCTATGTTAAACTCATTTAACATAGCGAAACAGTTTGTAAAAAGCAACGGAGATCTTGCTTTCTCCGTTGCTTTTTTCAAAACTGTCTCACTATGTTAAATGGGTTTAACATAGCGAGACGGATATTCTCCGTTGCTTTTTTTAAAGCTGTCTTGCTATGTTAAACCCATTTAACATAGCGAAACAGTTTTAAAAAGTAACGGAGATCTTGCTTTCTCCGTTGCTTTTGCCCACAGCTCTGATGTACTGCGCAGGGATGCGCATGCGCAGTACATCAGAACTTCCTCAGAATACCAGACAGCTGCGGAAGGGCAGCAAGGAGGCATTATACAATGCCATTATTTAAGAAAAGTAATTATTTTTTTCTTAAATAATGTCATTGTATAATAGCAATAACCCACTTCTGGGTGTGGGTAATGCTGGATTTACCCACGGTTGGCTTTGTTTGGTCACTTGGGCTTCACCTTCTTGACCAAACCACACCAACCGTGGGTAAATCCAGCATTTCCCACACCCAGGCATGGGTTATTGCTATATTAAACCACAAAGATCAGAAACTTGGCATGAATTAAATAAATTTGCGAAAAGGTAAAAAAAATTGATCCCCAAGATACATCATAAAAAGAAATTCAAAATTACTAAGCAAAGTTGCAAAAGTAAAATTTCATAGACTTTAAATCTTTTGGACTCACTTCAGATATTGTTTGTGTCTTTCGGCTTTTCCCGGTTAGGGCCGCCACAGTGGAACTCCGGTCCACTAATGATTGGCAGTAGATTTTTACGTGCTGGCTTGCCGGGCCTAATGGACAACCTTCAATGAAGGAACGCCCATTCATGCATGTCGCCACACAGAAGATGCTCTAACTGAGAATCGAACGAGCAACGTCTAGCTGTGAGGCGACAACGCTACCGCAGCACCACCACCGCAGTCATGGACTCACTTCAGATATACTGAGCTCAAATTCACTGTGATCAACTCTAAAAGGTATGAAAAGTGCTAACAAAACATACTACTAAATATTATACATATGAAAAATAAAAAAATATTTCTAGCCAAAGAAGATTGCTGCAAACAAAAGGGCAAATGAAATGAAAAAAAAAAAAGCTTTAACTTGAACATAGGAAATGTACAAGGTGCCGAAGCACATTTAAATGAAATGTTTAAATGTAAGAGTGATGATCCTTACCCTTAGTTATGAATTCTTACATGCGGGAATATTTATTAGGTGGTGTTCAGGGTAAAGCTTCCTGCATGGACGAAAATGGGCCCTGAAAAATCATGCTCACTGTTGTTCATAGAATTGGGTGCATAACTGTACATTTTTTCCCAGTGTTTCAGAAACTACTACTCTTTTTGTTTGCTTTGCAGAGAAGTTTCTGCAATCCACTGGAATCACAGTTCTAGGATTTCACTGATAATGCACCAACACTGGTTTGGTTAAATGACATGCACAGAATACAAATGTATACAAAAAAATCAAAAACATGACTATAGGGTGAGTTTCATTAGCATTTTATAACCATAGCTGGCTGTTGTAAAGTCATAAACATGACTGCGTTTCAGAGTGCAGATATCCTAGCCAGGAGATGACTGAAATGCTATGAGGTGCCAGTGAAATTTTAATTTTTGAACTGCCACGGTGGTACAGCAGTTGCGTTGTTGCCTCACAGCAAGAGTTTCTCCCATTCGATTCTCAGTTAGTGTGCGGGGAGTGCCTTCTGTGTGGAGTCTGCATGTCCTCCCCATGGTCGAGTGGCCTCCGAAAGACATGCGTGAATGGGCGTGCCTTCGCTGAAGGTTGGGCGTCGGGCTGGCAACTCGGCACCATAAAAATC